>NC_092636.1:10369979-10652479 GCF_039555335.1 Amphiura filiformis | reverse complement strand
TGCTTGGGCTTTTCTTTTGATTGACGGGCCTCACAAGGTGCACATATTACGTTGTCATTTTAAAAAGTTGTAAAAATAAATGTAATTTAAAACTGTTACAAAAGAGAACTAGAGGCAAATGGTGGTCATAGACCACAAACCTAGCTGGGGCATGTTGGTGTTGTGGAGGTATCTGACCCCTGCAAAATGTTCCAAAAATGTTCCCCTGTGATGAGGTTTGTTGTCACCGAGTTTTGAGTCCTGTACTCCTCACAGATGTCCAGAAAATGCAATTCTAAGATTTGACCCAGATGACCTTTGACCAGACACCTGCAAGATGTTCCATAATTCACCCCTGGTCATGAGTTGTCACCGAGTTTGAGCCCTGTACCTCTTACAGATGTCCAGATAACGCAATTCTAAGATTTGGCCCCAGAATGATGTCTTTTGAGCTGACTCGTGCAAAATGTTCCAATATGTTCCCCAGGTCATGAGGTTGTCACCGAGATTGAGCCCCGTACCCCTCACAGATGTCCAGATATTGAAATTCGAAGATTTGACCCCAGCTGACCTTTGACCTGATCCATGCAAAATATTCCAAAATGTTACTCTTCTCATCAAGTTTATTGTCACTGAGTTTGAGCTCCGTACCCCCTACATATTGCCAGAAAATGCAGCAATTCTAAGATTTGACATGACCCCTGCAAAATGTCCCCCTGGTTGTGAGGTTTGTTGTCACTGAGTTTGAGCCCCATAAATACCCCTTAGGGGGCTATTATTTTCTTTGGAAGGAGGATCCCAAATATACAGGGGGTCATAAATTTTAGGAAAGAAAAATACGGGGGGGGGGCATAATACTTTTGATGACCAAAATGTAGGGAGTCACAAGATGACCACAGATAGTGTGTTTATTTTATTCAAAACTAGCGGGAGCTATCTATCTATCTACTATACTAAAATAACCAGCGAAGTGTGTGTGTCTGTGTGTCTGTCTGTCCGGCTATGCGTTTCGCCGCGCTAAGACGCATCGATCCAATATTTTGGATATGGATAGGTATTGGAAAAAGCATGTTGACCGTGTGGTTTTTAAGGTCATTGGAGGTCAAGGTCAAAGGTCAAAATTTCAAACTTTGTTCGATCGGGCTCAAATTTGGTGGGTGGAATCCTTGATACGAGGGGAATATATGCCCGAAAAAAAATCGAGGTCAAGCGAGGTCAGAGGTCATTACAGAGGGGTCAAATTTCAAACGTTGTCCGATCGGGCTCAAACTTGGTGGGTGGAATCCTTGATACGAGGAGATTACATGCCTGAAATAAAATCGAGGTCAACCGAGGTCAAAGGTCATTATGGAGGGGCTAAATTTCAAACTTTGTCCGATCAGGTTCAAACTTGGTGGGTGGAATCCTTGATACGAGAGGAATATATGCCCAAAATGAAATGGAGGTCAACCGAGGTCAAAGGTCATTACGGAGGGTTCAAATTTCAAACTTTGTCCGATCGGGCTCAAACTTGGTGGGTGGAATCCTTGATACCAGGGGAATATATATGCGCGAAACAAAATCGATGTCAACCGAGGTCAAAGGTCATTACGGAGGGTTCAAATTTCAAACTTTGTCCGATCGGGCTCAAACTTGGTGGGTGGAATCCTTGATATGAGGGGAACACGTAAAAATATAATCGAGGTCATCCGAGGTCAAAGGTCATCCAGGGGCTGCATTTTAAACTTCGCCTGATTTCGGGTAAAACTTGGTGAAAGTAATTCTCCATATAACGGGACCATGAACAAAATCAAACCGAGGTCAATCGAGGGCAAAGGTCATATGGGGTCAGTATGACCAACTGGGCTTAAAAGTGGTAGAAAGAATCCTCGATATGAGGAGAACATGTCAAAAAGTCAAAAGGGTCATCAGGGGTCAAATAGCATTGCCATCAGTTACTCTCACTGCAACGGGTGAACTAGTACTACTAAAATAATAGCCGTTGTCTGTCTGTGTGTGTGTGTGTGTCTGTCCGGCTATGCGTTCCGACGCGCTTCGACGCATCGTTCCGATATTTCACACATAGATGGGTATCGGGCGTGCGCTGTTTACCGGGTGGTTTTGAAGGTCATCGGAGGTCAAGGTCAAAGGTCATAGGGGAAAAATACCCGCATGGATCAAAGGTCAAAATTTCAAACTTTGTCCGATCGGGCCCAAACTTGGCAGGTGGGGTCCTTGATACGAGGGGAATATATGCCCAAAATAAAATCGAGGTCAACCGAGGTCAAAGGTCATTACGGAGGGGTCAAATTTCAAACTTTGTCCGATCAGGCTCAAATTTGGTGGGTGGGATCCTTGATACGAGGGGAATATATGCCCAAAATAAAATCGAGGTCAACCGAGGTCAAAGGTCATTACGGAGGGGTCAAATTGCAAACTTTGTCCGATCTGGCTCAAACTTGGTGCATGGAATCCTTCGTATGAGAGAAGCATGAAAAACATTATATGGAGGTCATCCGAGGTCAAAGGTCATGGATTTCAAACTTTGTCCTATCGGGCTCAAACTTGGTGGGTGCAATCCTTGATATGAGGGGAATATATGTGCGAAACAGAATTGAGGTCAGCCGAGGTCAAAGGTCATCTAGGGGCTAAATTTAAATTTTGCCCTATTGTGCTTAGACTTGATATGATCGAGCATGAAAAATTACAGCTGGGGTCAAAAAGTGTGTCTCTCATGCAGATGGTGCCCTAATAGCTACATGGCCATTACAGCTGCAGGTGCACTAATAGCCGTTGTCTGTCTGTGTGTGTGTCTGTCTGTGTGTGTGTCTGTCCAGCTATGCGTTCCGCCGCACTTCGACGCATCGTCCCGATATTGCACACATAGATGGGTACCGGGCGGGCGCTGTTTACCAGGTAGTTTCGAAGGTCATCGGAGGTTAATGTCAAAGGTCAAAATTTCAAACTTTGTCCAATCGGGCCCAAACTTGGTGGGTGGGATCCTTGATATGAGGGGAATATATGCCCAAAATAAAATCGAGGTCGACTGAGGTCAAAGGTCATTACGGAGGGGTCAAATTTCAAACTTGGTCAGATCGGGCTCAAACTTGGTGGGTCGAAACCTTCGTATGAGGGGAGCATGAAAAACATTATATGGAGGTCATCCGAGGTCAAAGGTCAAAGGTCATGGATTTCAAACTTTGTCCTATCGGCCTCAAACTTGGTGGGTGGAATCCTTGTTACGAGGGAAATATATGCGCAAAACAAAATTGAGGTCAAAGGTCATGTAGGGGCTAAATTTAAACTTTGCCCTATTGGGCTTAAACTTGATAGGTGGAATCCTTCGTATGAGGGGAGCATGAAAAAAATTACACCGAGGTCTTAGGTCATCAAACAGTATCGCTATCATGCCAGTGCTCTCACAGCATCAGGGCTCTCACAGCTGAAGGTGCACTAGTAGAGTAAACAGGAGCAGTTAGTAAACGGGAGTGGTTAATAAAGATGTTGAACGGTGATGATAAACATATTGTGTCTTGGACTAAAACATGAATAGAAATTATTATTATTACCCAGGTATAATTCTGGTTTACCCTGTGCACCCTGTGTTTTAGGGTTTGGTTAGGGGATGTCATTTTTTTCGTCGGGGGGGGGTCGGTGACCGGAGTAAAAATTTTATGACCCTCCTATTGCGGGCACAATTTTTTAGACCCCCCTATGTTGGGTCGAAAATTTTATGACCCTCCCCCCCACACCCACTTCCACCTACACAGACTCAAGACAAATTATTCATTGCCGGAACAAAGGCGAGGAGCGCATCAAAACTTTTAGAGCAAAGAAAGTGTGTGGAGTGCGTTAAAATTTAATTGTGTGTGTAAAGAAGGCGCGCTATACAGGCATGAGACTGCACTTTCCTAAAAAAAACCTGAAAAAACTGAAAATGCGCGTGAAATTGGGCAAAAAGTACCAAAAACAGGCTGAAATTAAATAAAGTTGCGGAAATTTTGACTATAAAAAAAACTGAATTCAGTTTTTAAACTGAAAATTCTCATGCCTGGCTATAGACGAATCCAAGTAGCCAAGTCATGGTCAGGATTTGGTCGGACATCTTTGGGTAGCCGCTAGCACCAACCTGGTGCTTTGAGCGTCCAGTTGTGCAAATAAAAGCCGCCTAACACCTAGAGAAGATGCAAGGACGAGGAGGGTTAATAGAATAATAGCTAATAATATATATAATGGAGATAATTCCGCAGGTAATCCCGTCGCATCTATTCATACTATAGCCCTTTTGTTCGCAAGTACATCAATGCATAGATACCGCGTGTATTAATCCGATTATTATGTCACTTCAACAGCGAATAGACCATGCTGTGTGTTTTGTCGAAGGAACTGTATTGTGTTATTCTTTTGTCTGCCTGTGTTTTCGCGGAAGGTGTAAAACGGGTGATGGAATGCAGTTTAAAATTTCCGCCAAGGCCGAATCATTTCACATTTTGAGTGCATTGTAGCCGACGGCTACCCAACTAAAGGCTGCTAGTCAGGTGTAGGAATGCGTGTATTTGGATTCGTCTATATGCGCAAAATATCTGCATTATATAATGAAAGATTGTGTGCAAGAATACATGCACAGCGCGCGAAAAGTTTGAGTCACCAGCCCTTAATAATTCTATCCCCCCTATTTTGGGTGTTGAAAAATTATAACCCCCTATAATTGGTCTAAAAATTCTATGACCCCCACTCCCCAGTATATTCATGACCCCCCTTCCAAAGAAAATGACAGCCCCTTATAATTTAAATTTAAATTAGGGTTAGGATTAGGGTTAGGTTTATAAACGGTGAGGATTAGGGTTAGGGTTATAATTGGGGTTGCTTAGGGTTAGGGTTATACTTGTGCGCAGGGTCTACCAGAATTATTCCAATACCCATGAATAGTCCTGTAACTATCACTAAATAGAATTAAATTAATTAAACTATGATCAGTCTTACCTTGTTAGTACTAGCTAGTATTTCTCATTCAAGATCACCATGATTACAGAAAACAGCAAATGGGTGATAACCATGATAACAATAAAATGTACTGGTACCATTAACTCACAGATTATAAACATTTATCCACAGATTATAGAAGGAATTTTATCATACCACGATGCACTGACCAATTTTCATCTAACACTGAAACCTTTTAGAAATGCAGTTTTAACTTGTTGTAGGGCATAAGGTTGTGCAATAAAAATTATTTACAATATTACTTGTATACCCTGACCTATTGACCCCTTAAACAGCTCAAATGTTACAGTCCATGACATATATACTACATCAAATGTAATGTGGCACCACAATAGTGCTGCTGCGCACGCACAGTATAATACCCAGTGGACTCAGGAGGTATCATGAAGGGTTCCTGCCCTTCTTTTACAGTTACCAATTACTAGACTTTTAAAGGCTTTTATACTATTTTCCCCAACTTCATAAACAAACAAAAAAGGTAGGAAAACAAATGAATTCATGTCCCGCATTCATGTAGGTCTATTCCATTTGCAAGCTATTTTTGTGTTGCGCATAATCTTAAACCATGTTTAATTTCCCTGTAAAATACAAGAACACCAATTGTTAATGTTTTAAACCACACAAATTAGGGGTGGTGCAATAATTATATGTACTGGGGGGTGAATTATAGGGGGGCAAAGATTTTTGGCAGGCCAAAAGGGGGGCAAGCATTTTTGGCAGGTCAAAAGGGGGTCAAGCGATTTTTGGCAGGTCGAAAGGGGGGGGCAAGCAATTTTGGCACAGATATTTTGGGCACTGTTTCTATATTACGCCCTAAAAAGGCGTAGGAAAACGTTAGGAACACGTTCAAATATGCAAAATTTCCTGCTCGCTGCGCTCGCACTATATGATAAGACAATTTAAGGTTTTAAATTTGGGTTCCCCAAAATCTTGCATGTGTAAGGGGGGGGCAAAGAGATTTTTTGGCACAGCAAAAGGGGGGGGCAAGCAATTTTTGGCAGACCATTTGAGAATTCACCCCCCCCCCCGGGGTACACATAATTATTGCACCACCCCTTAGGAACTGGGATTCAAATATATATTAATGCAAGATGTTTTTAATCAAACAAAATAAGATACATACTCTAAGATATAAGTATAAAACAAGAAACCCTAACATCAGAAGACAAGAAAATCCCCAACAATCATTTACTTAAGCAAAACATAGAGCCTGTAAACAAATGCTAGCTAGAGTTTGATATTAACTGCCATGATAATGGCACTGAAAGAATTAAAGTTCCTACTGCAAAGGAAACACATCTGATAGTTTCATATACCGGTACTAACATTGGAATTACTAATCAAGCCAAAAACACATTCATTACAAAGAAAGAGGCCAGAGAACACTTTCATTAATACAAAGAAAGAGGTCGGACATAACCATACAGAAATAAATGCTAAACATTTTAAAGCCTGGCTCATTAATCCCCTGTTTCCAAACATACCACCAAAGTCTGTAAAATACGGGTGCAAAATCAAAATCAAAAGATAAGCCAGAGCCTAATACTAGTACTTTTGATAGTAAACATAATATTAAATCTATAAATTTATACTACAATTACTGTTAAGGAGTGCCTTTAACACACCTGCATGGTTCATATCAAAAATCACATTTCTATTAAAAAAAACCTATATAAATATGCCATTACTGCTTATTTCCACTGCATTGACATTCAACCTTAAAGAAAACCTTTGGCTTTGCAATCACCTAAAGTTATTCACTTTGTTCATGTGCCCATATGCCATTATTTCAACTATTGCTTCCTACACAAACTACTGTCACTATTATCCAAGTTTTCTGCAACAACCTTTCAATTCCAACTAACTGCATCCAAAATCATATTAGCCATCAATCCTCCCACACATACATTCCCTGGGCTTGCAGAAACAACAGGTCATTTATTACCTTTTCAACTAATTAAGTGCCTTAGGTTAAATAACAAATTACAGTAACAAACTAACAAACACGTTCATTCCTTTAGAAAACAATGATTCAAAAGACCAAACCATATCTTCACTAGTCAAATAATTCTTACATAGCATCAAGTCAGGGTTTCATACTCAAAGGGTAAAAAAAAACCATGTGCATTTTCACTTTGTTGCCAGCGGAAGAAAACGGGAAGATTACAGTGGTTTGTTGCCAGCGGAAGAACCCGAACGATTACAATACCTAGCTGGGGGGTGTAAACCCCCCAGCTAGGTAATTAGCTACACTAACCCGCTTACATTTGGAACGTTATTTTATCTTTCTTAAAATCACTAACGTAAATCAGTACCCTTGGGTAATGCAAAATTAACGTAAGCCGCTTTTTAGTCAGCAAATCGTATCAAAAGTACGTGCGATACCCCGAAGTTCATTTGTGTATAATAAAGAGAGGACTAGTTCATTACCATTTATTACCATGCCTGATACACTGTAAACAATATTTTACTCAACACTGAGTAAAAAGGTCACAGCTCAACAGTTGAGTAAAAAATTACTCAACATTGAGCTCATATAGGTCACAACTCAACAAATGAGTAAAAAATTACTCAATGTTGAGTAATTACTCAACAGCTGAGTTGTGACCTAAATGAGCTCAATGTTGAGTAATTTTTTTTTTACTCAACTGTTGATCTGTGACCTTTTTACTCAGTGTTGAGTAATATATTTTTGACAGTGTACACTTTCTGAAAATCGGACTATCTAAGTATGAGCTGCAGATGCCCGGGAGCATATATGCTAGAAGTAGTTTTATTTTTACACCTCGAGTGAGCCTTGATAACAAGAATGCCTGAACTCCCCAAGACAGGTTGCAATCAACTGATAATCGCGACAAATTCTACATGTAGTCATTATGTATATTAAACTTGATGGGATTTAATATGCGTCAAAGGTGCCTTGGCCTGTAAAGGCTGTAAAAAATCATACAATCACATTTTTATTTCTAAATAAAGAATAGAAAAGTGCAACGGCATTAAATATTTTCTGTAGTTAATATGTAATATCAAGGTTACCAGAAGAAATTTAGTTGATTTGATTTAATGCAAATATCTAAAAGATCTAGAAAAAGGGTCAGGCCACCATGATATTAAATTATGGATATTAAAGTTGCTCAGGAAACTTCGATATCCGGGAAAATTGCGACTGAAAAATGTTACGATTCACACAAGCGGCATATCATCTCTGTGACCTGAATCGACATAGGTCAGTGTATTTCCCAGAATGTTTAGTAGACACAACCATTTAACAATAGACCCTGGAAGATATTTAACAAACATTTGGTCACTGCAAAAAATATTTTACTCAACACTGAGTAAAAAGGTCACAGCTCAACAGTTGAGTAAGAAATTACTCAACATTGAGCTCATATAGGTCACAACTCAACAAATGAGTAAAAAAGTACTCAACATTGAGTAATTTTGAGGGCTGAAACAACAACACTTTTGCAAAACGTACATAACTCATTAACAACAATAAATTAAGCAAGTTTGCAAAGTACACAATGGGCTATTCCAGAAAATAAGTGCACACCCCATATAGAGGAGTAAATTTTTAATCAAAGAAATGTCTGGATTTCCAAGTCTGCTTTCTGAAAACAACTGGAATTCCAGTTGCCAATGTCGCTTGAAAAAACTTGGAAAATCAATTAAATGAAGGAAAAACCACAGAAATGCCTTTGGACACTTAAAAAGCCTCTATAGGGGGTGTGCATCTATTTTCTGGAATAGCCCAATTTGTAGAATGAACTTTTGCAAAACATCAAGGTGTTATTTTTCAATAATATATTGATCTAGATAATGAAAATCGATTTTTAGGTTGCTTCGACCAACAATACCTCGTCTACCCTTAATGGTTCTATTTTGGAATTCCATACACAAGTCATAAGAAGTAAATAAGAGAGTCTCGCGGCAATTTGAATTGTGTAACTCGAAAATACATTTAAAAAGCAGAAGAATGTACATTTTAAAAGGTAATGCAAACAAAAGTTGTAAGGCTGTTGTAACAAAAACCTATATCGCTGTAATTGTCTTCACAAGGCGCTGAATAACAGGCTTACACTTTAAATGTAACACTAAGCTAACATTATTGTCATTGTTTATATAAAATATCAATTTAGTATTATCTTCTTGAACAATGAAATAATAAAATAATGTCATATGTTATATCTATCACTGCAATATGTCATTGCCGGTCATTCAATCTTATTTTCTGTATGGTGAATGTGTGAATAGAACTAAGACGAAGTGCTATATAGAATATCGAAGACTGAAGGCATTATATGTTGCGTCATCGTTTTAGATAAGGTATTTGACTCCGGTACCGCCAGGGGCCGTTTGAAAAATATCAGTGTACACAACTAAAATTTCAGTTTCAAGCCCGGTTGAAAAAGCACAAATAAGAGGAAGCAGCAACATAGCCCATAGGATGGGCCGTGTTTTTGTTACTACAAATCACTATAATGTTGTTGTTTTTTCAAACCATTCAAACGAAAAACATCGCGGGCGTTAAATTTCACTGGGATAATGAATAAAAAAATAAGAGCTTTCTTCGGTAACCAAAATCTCAATTTTGATGAAGAAAAATGGTGGATGAGGCTGTCGATCGAGTCAAGGACCTTTATCATGTTTAAATAAAATACAATTCACCTTTTCGGTATATCCCATAAGCCTTTGCGAGTACACCTGAGACCTCGTCATTTGACGTCACGCCGATGCGCACATCGTTTATCGAGCATCGTTACTGCGCATTGCAAGTCGGCGTGACGTCAAATGACGAATTCTCAGGTGTACTCGCAAAGGCTTATGGGATTTACCAAAAAGATGAATTCATTGCATAGTATTACATTGGTTATTTGGATTACTGAGAAAATTCTCAAAACAACTCACCCACTGCAGAATAATTATGACGTCATCACAGTTGTTATGAAAATAAATTCCTGTACGCCACAGACAAGACCGTCTATAAACAGACAAGAATGAATGAATTTCATGTCATATCGTCCTCGTGTCTATATCTACGATGACAGCTGATGGATGTAGTATTACAAGATAATATTTATATATTTTGGTTTTTCCTGCTTTTTTCAATCCTGTTTGTAACTTGAACATGTTTTGGAAATGTGGTGACGTAATTTGTTTTAATCATGGAAAGTAGTTGAATTTCGAAGACTGTATTTCCTTATAACTCTTTTAAAAATACAAAATCTATTGTTGTTACTGTTAAGCTATCATTTTAATAAAGTTTCTCAAGAGTTTTGGAGGCAGAGTGGAAAACTACGCTATTTAAATATATTGCATCAGTGCGTTCATTTATGTATTTGGATTATCTCCACGGCGCAAAGTGTTTGTGTATGTGGGCGGGGGGGGTGGGGTGGGGTGGGTGTGGGGTATGTATCAAAGAGAACATCACCTGAGGTGATTCAAATCGGACGTTTGGTTCCAAATCTGTGGGCGTTCAAAGGTAATTATGTACACAAAAATTTGATCCTCTTCGTTGGTGCCTACATAATACTACAATAGCATGTATTGTATTTTCTATTATATGTATTATATTTATTTACCCTGCGATATTCAAGGTTTTATCAATTAAAATCAATAAAAGATATTATATCATTGGGAAAGGTTGATTTATCATTAGTGATAATTAGTAAGTTTTCAGCGGGTTCGCCGTCGGACAAGTTTAGAACTGTCAAGCTTTCGTCAGGAGTATCTATGACTTCTTCAGGACACAGGACAAAATACCTAAGAATGAGACATGTAGGCCGCTCCTTGTCTACTTTTGAAGACTACTACCTGAAGACTGTCTCTTGTCATATTTTTATCTTTATCTCAGTTTCAAATTTGCCGCCTTTGGCCCCCATGGACCAGACTGGGTCACATTTATAAATAATTTCATCAAATAACAATTTTGACCAGAAATCAAATTTTTGACAAAAAGTCACATTTTTGACTAAAAATCACATTTTGAGTTTGACTAAAAATCATATTTATTTTGACCAAGAATCACAGTTTTAATCAAACCAGACCAAAAATCAATTTTCGCCCCAAAATCACATTCTTAATATAAAAAAATCACATTTGAACAAAAAATCACATTTTTGCCCAAAAATTTAAAAAAATAATATTTTTGGCCAAAAATCATAAATTAAATGTAAATTTCAAAACATTTGACAAACATTTGCAAAACAAATAAAATATGATTAAAATAACATGTTTGACAGACATTTTGCTCCATAAACATTTAACAAACGTTTTTTAAAAAACGTTAAATTAGTATGTGGCTCCTTAAACCGTTTGACTATAAACGTTTGCATAAACGTTTGCGAAAACAGCTGTGTACATCGTCTGATGATCATTTATTATCAGTGGTTTGGGCTAAAATAATAATTATGTGAGAATAAAATATTGATTCAGCACCCTGATATTTGCATAATTAGTGTATATAATAATATAATAAAAATCCCTTTAAAAAGGGATGCGTCTGGTCCAGAGAGGAGAATGGATGTGTTGTGGACATGAAAACAGACTTGAATAATGAGGAATGATTAGGAATCAAATACTAGTATATGTATTCGCACGGCATTTTGTTAGTCGACATATAAAAATAATTGTAGTTGGTGGTAATTAAATATAAAAATGATGAAACTTTTGATATCTTGACACTTATTAGTTTTTATTGTTGATGTCATTAGAGATATAAGATGTTTTGAAATTATGTCTGAACAATTCTCGCTATTCGCAATAAGGGCGCCGCCAGCGGTTTGCGATGTAATCGTGATGTATCATGGGAAAATCGTGATGTATCATGGGAAAAGGTCGACATCCAAGTCCGCGCAATACGAATATTACCATGCTATTACATAGGAACACGTGACAATATTTTTTAGTTTGTCAATATAACGGTATTACACGCAAATCGATAGAGAAAAATTAATTGTGCACATTTCAAATCACATTATTAAGTATTATTGAGTATCGATTCGCGTGTAACACCTTTATTTTGACAAACTAAAAAATATTGTCACGTGTTCCTATGTAATAGCATGGTAATATTCGTATTGTGCGGGCTTGTATGTCGACCTTTTCCCATGATACATCACGGTTACATCGCAAACCGCTGGCGGCGCCCTTATTGCGAATAGCGAGAATTATGAAAAAGGTTTAGTGAATTGTTCAGATTAAGTTTGTCTACTGATTGTATACTGTTTGAATAGTTAGCTCAACTTATTAGAAAGTTGCGACATGTGTTTTCTCTAATTTGATAGATAATGTTTGACCCCATTGACCCACATGACCTTGGACCCAGGGTGACCTCGGTTTGATGACCTATGACCGCGACCTCTTTAGCTATTCGGTTTTTTTTTTTCATTTTTAACATTAATCAGATTAAGGCGTTGAAAAACTGCGTGCAAACTACATCCTTTCAAAATCCAAGATGGCCGCCGTTGCCATAGCAACCAACATGTAGGGACCATTTGTTTTTGGAGTCGATTACCTAGGGTTGTATCAATTGATGACCGCGACAAAGTCTGTACAATGAGTACAGTCATTGTGCATATCCATGGGGCACAGTGTCATCGCCCCGATATCTTCATGGCAGAAATCGCCATGGTAGGTTGAATCCACCGCCATGCATGGCCATTTTGTATCGACCTGTTTAATAGTTTTAAGTCGCATAATGGGCCGAAGGACATCTGACTAAGGCTACTGACAATAGCCACGATTAGCTCGGTGACTGACCTCGATGTGTGTCAGTCGATTATACGCCATTATTCATATGCTTTTAGACTACCTCCACGATTGGCCTATACACTGCGCTATATAATTCGGAACATATAAATCAGAATTATTGTCAGTTTTTGACTTGTTACGAGTCGTACTTGACTCAAGGCCAAAATCACCTTTTACCCGAACTCACACGAATGCACAACACAAATACACTGTTTGATTAAGCTAACATAATCTAAGTCTTTAATTGAAAACAAAGTATGCTTGGTACATATAACAACAATTACAATAAAATCACACAATTAGTTTTATTCTATAGGTACTTAACCAGCGGTCTTCTTGTTGGTGATTCTAGAGTTCTTGCAATGTTCTGGACGACTGATGTAATATATCCTTATTCACTTGTCCTGCGAAAATCAGAGAAGTCCATAGTACACTTGAATTTATAAATCCTTGCGTATAAAATCCTCATACGAAAATGATGATGCTTCCTCCAATCTCCTTTGCGCTGCTATCTCCACAAATATATCTCCTTGCGCTGCTTTCTCCTATGCTAAACTCCTTGCACAGTTCTCCAAATTTAACTCCTTGCGCTGCTTCCTCCAAAAATGGTGTTTCTTTCACCAATCACTCTTTTTCCAGGGAACAGGTTTCTTTAACACAGCTCCGCTGTTTTTTGACAGATGCGTGGCCTTCACAAACCCAGCAAACTCCAGCAATTTGACAGAAGAACTTTTAATCCTTTGATGAGGAAGAGCACTTTTGTGTGCTCGCTGTCTTCTTCGTTGCTGTATTAAAATTAGCTCAATTATTGGCTATATAAACTGGTTAAAATGTACTTCTTTTTTGAAGCACGAAGACCATCACACACATGCATGACATGTGGAGTTTCTCAATCTCCCACGGCATTCTGTAAAGTCCCAACAAAAACCTCCAGCTTTTTATATCAGTACTCATGCAAAAACCCATCATCTATTAATAAACCATTACTTCAATCACATTTTCACAACATTGCTGCAATCTTGGGATTTCCCAAGATTAATTATACACATTCACCTTTCACATTACATCACTTCCTGGGGGTTTTCCTGATGGTGCAATAATGAACTGGGGCTTTCAAGTTCCAAACATAGATCTGACTTTGTTTACAATAATTTGGGGAATTCCAAAATACAAGGGGTTTCCCATCTCATGAAATACTTTCAGCTTGTAAACAAAGTTAAATAATTAAATTAAATCAAATTACTCAGGGCACATCACAGACTCAAGACGCAAGCTACTCTCTCAAGACGCAAGCTAACGACTATCATATCTGTTCAATATTCAAGTGCAAGGAACCACGTCTGGTTTCTTTATACGAAATCGTTTACGGGAGATATTCATCATTTTCTACCCCGGTATCCAAAAATTTTCTTCTCATATCAAACTCGTACATAGCAAATTCACGTGTATCGATCCCGGGTATTGATTTTAGTATCTCTGCTGACAAAGTAATTATTAGCCAGGCGATATCGGTGTGTGGGGTATGTCCAACTTGATCGGCCGATTCAATACACGTTAAAGCTCGTTTGACATAGAGCGTCGCTCATGAAGGAGCACGGCTGATGGTGCGCGCTGATGGTGTGAGTCGCTAAATCCATTTTCACAAAATATTCTACGGATCATCAAAATCACACTTTTGATTGTGATTTTGTAAGGCCACACATTTCTACAATAGGTCAGTATTCTCAGGATCCTTAATAAAGTGCACATTGGCCTCTTTTTAAACGGGATTGAAATGCTGACATGAAACCATAGATGGGAAGTGCGAGGAGTTAAGGTCATTCAACGAAAACGTAAATAGTAAAATACGATATTAATATTTTGTACCTTGATCACGAACTTTCAACAAAAACAAGAGGGTTATAAAAATATTACTGAGCTTGAGAAAACCAATTACATTGTGTTTTGTTTGGATTAAGAACGCTTGTCGCAAGGTTATGGGTATCGAGTTATGTTAACAGCAGAAATTTCCAATACTATCGAGTAACACGATCAAAATACAAACTACATAGGTATTATCTTTTGTGAATATGAAGTGAGATAATAGTTCAATTTTCAATTATTATGCCTCTGCTCCCTACCAAAGCTAATTGAATTATAAAAGCCAATCGAAATATGAAACGATGTTTTAGGGCATGAACCTTGTCGGTATTAATGTTTAATAACTTTGGGTTGAGCCGTGAGAAATAGAGAAAATGGAAACAATAAAAGACAGAGGAAATACAATCCTAATAATCAATTTAATTGTCATCTTTTGCAAGTATCATAGTGACATAGTTTAAAGTTTCTAAGGACATAGGAATTTCAGCAGCATTTCGCTTCTTCTTGCCTGCCTTTACAAATGTAAGACGTATTTCACGTTATCGAAGAATTATTTCTTGTTGGCAAAAGCATTGCTTTGTAGTAATTTTGTGATGAAATGTAGCAGTGTACTTTTTAATACATTAATAATAATACATTAATAGAGTGGTGTTATATGAAACCAAGAAAGCCAATAATTACATTTTGAATTTCTTTTAATAGGTGTGGCAGTGTTCCTGGGATAGGGCCAATAATAGGGATCTTATTTATAGAACCCATAACATTCCTCTTGTCTGACAGTTTTATTTGTCTCAATATTTGAGTTCAAACACCACTGTGTCGTGCTCCCATCTGACCGTGAATATCTATGTTATAAGTTATTCTACATTTACTTGATAATGCACTGTGAGAGAAAACAAGCTGGGGGAAGCAGTTTTAAAGGCGATGAAGTAGAGAGCTGGTAGCAAGAGGTATGGAGTGAAGAAAGGAGGGGAGTGAGAGGGAGGGCATGGAGGAGGGAAGGAGCCCAAGGAGGGAGGGAGGGAGAAAGTACAGAGAGTGCGACGTAGAAAGGAGACAGACGGACAGGGATTAGTACAGAGTGTAGTGGGTGTAAATATACATGTATGTCTGTCTACATACCGTTGGTTACGAAATTCTGTCCCTGATGAGTCATACACGGTTGTTTGATAGCATGTAAAACTACATCATTTTTTAGAAAAAGTGAACACTGATGACGCTATTTATCTTCATCTTTACAAGGGGTAGACACTGATAATGTATAATGGCATTAAAGCATCAAAACAGGAATAACAAATAGCAACGAAATTAAAAAAACCCTTTTTTCATGAAATGTTAGGAACAACTTACATTCTAAGTCGGTGGGAGTGGTCTGTTACGTAGACACATAATCTGATTGGAAACTCGCATGATTTTGGGTGTCGTCTATCAGGCTGTAGACGACCCCACGTCATCATGAGTGTTGATAACGCGTAACACGCTCATAGAGGTGCGTGTATGTATCGCGTTGTATGCGTAGACGCAGTGCGGAATACTTGCACGCGCTAGTAGTACACGCAACAGAAGATGTGAAGTTGTAAACAAGTTTCGTTCATTTTATAAAAGGGAAGTTTTTATGACGGTAACTTAATTTTTGCTTTAAAAAATAGTTTACAGTTACTAAAATAATATTTAACTGACTAAGAATGAGAATAAACGATAAGAATTTTTATTTTGACTATCCTTCAACGAATAAGTTGAAAAAGAAACGAAAACCTATGTTAAAAAGAGCTGGAAATATATGTACATATTAGTGTGATAGTTTGTGGTATTGTCCAGGTCTAGAATTGAACATTATATAATGTTTTGTTAGAAAATCTAATAAATGATTACACCAAACAAGCGTCCATTTAGAGTACTATTACCTCCCCAAGTATTCATTATTTGTGGGCAGGTGGGTGGGCGTCAGTCAGGTTGTGTACATGAGGTGGGTGGGGTGTGCGCGAGTAATGGTGAGCATAACGTCGTTGTAAGTAAATACTAATGTGTGGGCATATGAACTGGGCTCAAAGAGAAGCTTATAATTTATTACATGATCATATCTTGAAAAACTGTCCATCAAAATTGTACAATTTGGTCAACTGCCGCAAGTAAATATATTAATCAGATTCAAGTCTTACAGAACAGAGCAGCCAGACTGACTCTTGGGTGTAAAGTTAGGGATTTACATGTGAAGGATTTGTACAAACAACTCAATTGGATGAAGGTAAATCAGCGGGCTGATTATTTTAGAATTATTCTTATGCATAAGTGTATTAATAATGTGGCTCCTGAGTACCTGAGGGACAACATTCATTCACAAATAAACATTCACTCATACAACACTAGATTTGTTGCAAATAAAAATGTTTTTCATTCTTCTGTTCATACTGAAACTGGTAAACGTTCCTTCAGGTACTCTGGAACAACAGCATGGAATAACCTCCTGACAATTTAAAACAAATAAGCAATATTATTAACTTTAAAAAGTCGCTCAAGGAGCACATTTTACAAACCTAACTAGTATATCCTGTTTATAGTCTCATGTGTTTTAATCTTTTAAATATTTTATGGTATTACTCTGTATATATTATGTAGTTTGTAATTTTATAATATTTATTTGTTTTATATCTTGTATTATTGGTGCAATGACTTTCTAAGTGTATTTTACATTTATTTCCTTGTAAATCATTTGTTTATGTTTTATTGTATCGAGGGCCCCTGTGGAAAGCAGTGCTTGCACTGATCAGGGTTTACCCTCGTTAAAGATGTCATTAAATAAAATAAAATAAATAAATAAAATAAAATGAACCAAAATTACACACAGGATTACTTCAATACTCTATTTTAATGACATGTCAATATCCAAACGGTTACATTTACTGTCACAACTGAAAAATGCCCTGGCATGGAACCGCTAGCTGCATCACATGTCACAACCTGAACATTTCGGCAACATAGCGTTTAAGGCACGTGAAGAAGTCAAATCAAATGAAGGTATTCCTGTATTTATGTTCGTTGGGTACGAGTGTTATTTTTTGTGAGGCAATCCTGAAACAGGAAAGTCCACATTGCTGTTTTAATTGCTTTACACACATATCAAATGGGTTGTGACATGTAGTCCAGTAAAGGTGTTCCATGTCAGTGCATTTTGCTGTTGTGTCAGTTGGTTACTGACATGCGTTTAGAGTAGAGTATTGAGGTAATCATGTGTGTAATTTTGGATTGGTTCAGTTTGATGGACAGGATTTACGATATGACCTTGTAAAAAATTACAAGTTTCTTTTTGAGCTTATGTTATTACTATCAAATTTGTACAGAGAATACACATAACGCATTGTGCTCACATTGTTATTACCATAATACGAGTAGGTTTATTTTACCTAGAAGGCATAGATAGTTAAAAATTGGCCATCCAATATGCCATGCATTGATAGGACAACAGCTTATATCTACGTCAGTTTATACTCTCATTTCCACAACTTTTTTTGTTTCAAAGTGTGGCTTTAGCATAAAATCGCAATGAGTGACATTCAAAGCTAGAGCATGTCCCTACTTTTTGCAATGTGCTCAGAGTATCAAGTTCACCCTGCAAGTTAATAATACAGTTGCAAGGTTCTCTGAGGTGGTCTGCAACAAAAATTTGCACGGGAAATAGCCTCTTGTATTTTGGTCATTTCGACGTGATATTAGATTCTAACTCAGATACCGCCATTCATATTGCTCCATCTCCTTGTACCTGCAGGCGAAAAACCTAATGCAATTATCATGTGATTGCAATGAAGATGTGTCGCACTTGTCAAAATGTGATTGATCCCACCATGAAGGTATTTTTTTCATCCAAGTAACAAGAAATTCGATATTATTCAGTATAACATGTCTCCATCGGTCATCTTAATACCCGAGGTTGATGAAGCCATTATTTTATCCAGTGTGACTATACCCTGTCATTACCCCAGGTCATTTAAACACCTCAATATTACACCGTTGATATATTGATGGCTTTTCCCGAGATTCTATTATATTTCATATCACTCTATTATCGTTCACATCCCACTATTTTCCATAACGCATTAGAAGAATTTTATTATTGCCATTTTAACACCCGCGTTTGTTGCGGTAATTTCAATAACGTAATTATTTGAATGTTAACACTTGCGTTTGTGGCGGTATTTTCCATAACGGATTTAAAGAGTTTTATTATTTCCATTTTAAAACCCGCGTTTGTTGTGGTATATGCATGGTATGAAAAAGTGGTCATACGCGGATGTCATACCTTGGACTGTAGGCCTACAAGCTGAAACAAAAATATTTTAGTTGATTTCATTTAATGCACGAGTCCAATTATCTGAAGATCTGGAAAAAGGGCAACGCCACCATAATTGAGGATATTAAGGTTACTGTGTATGCTCATACGTGTTGGTAGATAAACAAGCAAAGTAGATTAAACTGTCATTCAACACAAACATAATATTGAGATAGTTACTACCTCAATATTTCGATGTGTACACCCGGGTGTGTACAACACACATCTGAAGATCAGGAAAAAGGGTCAGGCCACCATAATTAAGGATATTAAGGTTACTAACATAATATTGAGATAGTTACTACCTCAATATTTCGATGTGTACAACACACATCCTCACCAGGAGGGCCCCAATGATGAACTGATGGAGTTGAATGTCCTGCTCTCGACCTTTGATGTCCTTTCTATTGACCGGACTAGGACATTATACACATCGAAATATTGAGGTAACTATCTCAATATATGTTTGTGTTGAATGACAGTTTAAATCTACTTTGCTTGATATTAAGGCGTGGGGTATGGGCGAACTTGAAGTACAGGTATCTGAAGAGGGGAAGCAACGAGTTACCCCAAATCACAGCGACAGGTAGTGACTGGGCCGCCGAGTGCGAATATGTATTTATTGTGGAAGGTTCGTGCTTGTTTTAAATTGCGGGGCGTTTTGATGTCGTATTCCTCTATGTGGGTCACTTGATGATAAAATTACTTTGAATTCCTTGTAACAACATACAAATGCTCGTCTGGAAACAGGGTCTAGAACTGATTTTGGAACAGCTATAGACTTCAGCGCCGTATCAAATCTCATAAAAAGCGCACGACTGGCGAGTATGTTTTTATGTTTCCCGCACGAAAGCTTGCGTCTACATCTAGACTGTACTTCTTTGGAAACGTTGACCTTTGACCATTCTTTGTATTATGCCCTGTTATGACCTTGATATCATTATGTACACTTGATTGGGTACTGTATAACATCCACTTTATTGAGTTGTTTAGCACCTGGTCAGTAGATAATCCTACAGGGATACAGTAGTTTAACTATGGCGTGAGCATGGTGATAGACTCATTATTGATTAGGCGCGGACCCGGGGCGCGGATATTAAAAGCACAGGTCCTTTGCGTGAATAGCAGAAAATTACAATAGAATGTTTGGAATTTTGTAACTAAAATACTAACTGCATTCTGCATTATGTATTTATTTATTTATTTAAGCCTATGCCTATTTATTTATTTATTTATTTATTTATTTATTTATTTGGTATATTAGTTAGTAATATTCCATGATTCATCGGTTTATTATTGATTGTTGATAACTTGATTGATTGATCGATTGATAGTCATTTCACATTATATTCCTAGTTTATAGGCTCCTATGGAACGTCTATTAATTTTGAATAGCATTGTACATTAGATAAATAGGCCTATCAGTAGGCCTATTGATTTATTATTATCAAACTTCTCAGTTGGCTCAGTGGTAACGCACTGAGTTTTACAACAGGGATTCCCAGCTCTGCCTATTTTTTCAAGGCTGAGAAAGAAAATGTAATTTCTGAACTGCAAACTTATTTGGCGCGCGATCTGAGCTGGTCCTTTTCTAGTGGCTGTGTCTGTTACAGGCACACTCCCTCTGGAATCCAAACCAGGTTCCCGCCCAATACACATCCGTTAAGGTTGTTGTATATTTCTTTACAGATTCGGTCATTTGACAAATTCATCGTCCAGTTTGTTAACAGAAAGCATACATTACAAATGGAGCCGCTATAAACAGAAACATTCAATAAACATAGGTTGCGGCAAAAAAAGAATTGCACCGAAAACGTACTAGTGACATTTAGTACGAACCAGTGATGTATCGTTCGCGGACTCGAGTCCACTTTATGTTGGACTCGGACTTGGCTCGGACTCGGACCCAAAAAGACTCGGCTCGGCTCGGACTCGGACACAAAGGACTCGGACTCGAAGCCGAGTCCGGATTGAGTCCAGTCCAATTAAATGCATGTAAAATGTGAAATGATTATCAAAAAATGTCAAAATAGATCTCAAATTTGTTGACTTTACTTAATTTGGCCATTTTCCTAATTAATTGAGGTTGTGAAATCTGTGATCTGACATATATCCTACATATCCACCAAATTATTTAGATTTATCTGTCACTTGGCAGAATCATACTATTTATATCATTAACGAAATAATTATAATTTTATTAAATATTTGGACTACAAAAAATATCTAAGAGTTAAATCCATTAACTCCATAATCCATTAAAATAAAACTCTTGAAAGAGAGAAACGTGCACACTGGACCCTACATTAACAGCTCCCACTCAGTAAAATGGTACTCATCCATAGTGGTTTGTGTGTGCTACTCACTGCACATTTGTGTGGGACAATTTTGAAAAGATGTTTAGAATTACAGGTGAATTTTGTCAGACTTGTAGTATTGGGACCCGTCGCGTCATGGGTAAGGGTACGGGTCCCAAGCCATGAGTACGGGTACGGGTACCAGACCATGGGTACGGGTACGGGTCCCAGGTCATGAGTACGGGTACGGGTCCCAAGCCATGGGTACGGGTTCGAACCCAAAATAGGGTACGGGTACGGAGCCATGAGTACGGGTACGGGTACGGAAATTGGAACTCGAGTACGGGTACAGGTTCCAGTATGGTTACGGGTACGGGCCATGGGTACGGATACATATGGGTATGGGTATAAACAAAGCTATTGTTATTGGTATTTAAACATTAATTTATTAGCAATATCTTGCTGTAAATACACTCTTTGATGTCATTTAATATGCCACAACAAAATTACATTCTGCACCAAAAAGATTAGAGAAATGTATTGCGTCATAATCATACAACAAACATTTGTATGTGTGCCATGAGTTGCTGAGACATTTTTATTCGCCAAGAAGTACTCTCATTTACAGAAAGTTGCAGAACTGGTTTTTAGGAATTAATCAAGTACAAAAAGATATATGGTCTTAGTGTCAAGTTGTTATTTATCTCAAAACATCAATTGGATCTCAAAGTTGATCCAAAATTTGTAGACTTTTAATTTTCCAAATAAGTGGAGTCTTTCATGCACATCCACACATCCCTAGCACACACCAGATTATCCATTAGCTTTATATAATTATTATCATTAATTATGTACATCAGGATAATTTTATTCATAATCCAAGATTTATTAATACTTTGCCTTTAAAGTTCCTCTCAGTGTTTACAGGTGCTGTAAAGGAACTCTATTCATGTGACTCAGATGCACTATCCCAAGTACATGTGCATGGCGGAAAGTGTTCACTGCTCACACCAGTCACATTATCAGTGTAGTTCTTCATGTGTGTACTTGTGCATGTAGGAGTGTATTAGGGTGGGGGATATTAAAATGATGAATAAAAGCTATGAACACATGAACTTGAAATTCACCTCAAAAGACAATTTCTTGAAATGTTTTTCCAGTTTGCTGTTTATATTCTGTATCAGAGTGTGAACATGGTGAATGTGACATGTAGTACTGTAGTACATGTATATAGGTGGCATAAAGTGTGCACATCAGGCTGGAGGCTGTCACAATGTGAGCTAATGTAGGTAACACTGTATGTAGCATACATACACATTTTGTGTAGCTAGGGCCATATTTACCTTTTTCATGGCCCTGGGCCAGGCTAAAATTTAGGGCACTTGCTATCTGGCTCAATGTGTTACTTCCCCACCCATCCCCATCCCCATCCCATGCATTCTTTCTTTGATTATGATCATAAGACTCACAGTGCAGTGGGATTCACGGTGGGAAGTGAGAGTAGATCTACTCTGACTCTTACTTTCCTGCATGCATTTAGCCATGCATGGTACCCGTGGGTACGGGTACGGGTCCCCGGCCACGAGTACGGGTACGGGTCCCAGTCCATGAGTACGGGTACGTGTACGGAGCCATGGGTATGGGTATGGAAATTGGGACTTGAGTACGGATACGGGTACGAGTATGGGTACGGGTACGGGTACTACAAGTCTGATTTCTGTTAGTTATTATGACAATGATGATGACGTAGATGATGACGTAGGTGATGATGATGATGATGATGGTGATCTTATATTTCTGTAATAATTTCAAATTTTGAATACATTGCCATTCATTTACATGTACATGTATGCTTCTCTAGTCCGATGGGCGCAAACGTTTACATGTAGGGGTGTGCCACACACACACACACACACAAATCGTCGGCAGAGTGCTACACTATCGTAAGTGCAGTTTAGACAGTTTTACAGGAGGAGCATTTTTGTGTTTAGTGTAGCCGTTTGTTTCCAAGTAGCCATAAAATGACATGGGAATGTAAAGCAATTTGGTTTTAATAATATAAACTATATAAATGGTGTTAAAGTTAATAAATCGATGAATTATTTACTGATTTAGATGTCGTAAGTGCCACATACGATAGTGTTACACTCAAATTGAAATGAGTGTAGAGTGCAACACTATCGTATGTGCCACATACGATAGTGTTGCACTCAAATAGAAATAAGTGTAGAGTGCAACACTATCGTATGTGCCACATACGATAGTGTAGCATTCATTGCTAAATTAGGATATGCATAATATCAGCTCAAATATCCAATATTTTGTCATTTTATGTTTCTTAACAAGTGTTGATTTATTTTGGCACATAATATTAACAATAGCAAGACACTTTTTGCCGTAATGTTATCTCTCAAGATTTATTACTGAATCTAAAACTAAAAACACCGGATTTATCGTCTCTATTACCAGTCATGGGAGTTATGAACTTAGCCAGCATGATGACAAAGCATACAGCCGTCAGCGTCACAGCCAGTGATGTGTTAGAGACTGTTTTGCACTTACGATGGTGTAGCATTCCGTGATTTTGTTGTTTTAGGCCCAGTAAAGTAGCGTATGTGGCACATACGATGGTCTTGCAGCAAATGAAAAACAAAATTAGCGTGCAAGACTATCGTAAGTGGCACATACGATAGTCTTGCATGCATTAATTAAAATTGCATTGCACTTACGATATTTTATTTTATTAATTAAAAAATAATTAAGCAATTTTGAAACTTAGAACCTGGTTTAAAATGTGCGTTTTTATATGGCCTTCCATAATTCGTCAAAATCTCATTTTGGCCAAAAATGTCACTTACGATAGTGTAGCACTCTGGCGACGAAATATCCCCACATGACTGCTGTCTGATACAGGTGATCTGATACATACGTTCAGGTGTTACATACACCTATGGTCTTTGAAGTATTGTGTGTACAGTTGGTTGGTTGACTTGGATTGAGTCTTTAAAATGTCAACTGTGTGAGGTGGGGTGGGGTGGGGTTTGGTAGGGTGTGTACAATGTATAACTAGCGGTGTGTGCTATTGTGTAGTGAGTGACCTTTAACCACTGACCTTCTTTTTCTACAATTTTATCATCAAAATGCCATAAAATTATGCAGAATCTTTGAAATTGTCTTTTTTTTCAGTAAATTTGTATTGTAAATTTTCAAATTAGAAACCAAATATAAAATAAATAATGACCCATTTAAAAAAAAAATTCTACCAAATGACCCCCTTCTTTAAAAAACTTATACCCAATTACCCCTTTTTCATCTTGTTATACCCAATGACCCATTTTTGTACAAATAGGCTCCTACTAAGCAATGCCAGTAGGCAGATGCATGTCACATTAAAGTTGAATGACCCCCCCCCACCTCTTGGCAGGGACTCTGACCGAGTCCGGACTCGAGCCGGACTCGGGTCGAGTGGCTCGGACTCGGCACCCCCGGACTTGGACTCGAGTCCGGACTCGGACACAAAAGGACTCGGACTTGGCTCGGACTCGGATACTAATGGACTCGGCTCGGCTCGGACTCGGACAAGCTGGACTCGGGTACAAGTCTGGTACGAACTCATGTAAAAAAGAACGATAGTGAGTGTATTGAATTTATCGCTTGACACACTAAACGGCTTGAAGAAAGCGCTAATTGACTTTGGCTGATTGTGGGGCAAGGGCCATCCTTTGTAGTCATTCGTTATCAGCTACCATGGGGTTGACCACAATATATCACCCGATACACACATATGTACACGTAACACATTGTGTCCATACGGGTCGTATGGGCACGGTAAATGCCGTGCTGGGATGGATATGCTGTATTACACCATACGTATGGGCACGGTGTACTCCGTTGTCAAAATACGTAGTACGTATTTTAAATTTGTAACGTAATTAATTAATAACCCTAACCCTAACCCTAAACCCTAACCCTAAACCCTAAACCCTAATCCTAACCCCTAACCCTAACCCTAAACCCTAACCCTAACCCTAAACCCTACTCCTAACCCTAACCACTAACCCTCACCCTAAACCCTAACCCTAAACCCTAACCCTAAACCGTAACCCTAAACCCTAATCCTAACCCTAACCCTAATCCTAACCCGAATCCCTAACCCCAATTCTACTTTTTTCTTTTACTTTTTACCCCATAATTTCCCTCATTCTTCAAGCCCTGCCCTCTTTCAGGGGCTAATTTATAGTTTAAGCTTGTTGGATATCAATTTTTCGCGGTTAGTGCTTCTTTGTAGCCCTGCGGGGCAAACTAGTTGGATATTCACATTTCGCGGTTGGTGTTTCTTTTTTAAACGTCACGTAGCCACCCCCAGCTAGCCCCATACCTCACTTCGATTTTTAACTAATAAAAGTAATAGTTTCTATATTCTATAGTGTCAACACTTGAAAATACGTACTAAAGTGAATTTTAATCCAACGGAGGGCGCTATCACTGTAATACATAGTATCCATCCCAGCACGACAATAATAATTGTCTTTGTTTGGCTATATCTGAAAATCAATATTGGACTGATTTTGCTTGATCACATCACATATCGCCGGATTCATCACATAGTGACGTATCGTGATTTTTTGTAATTTTTGCAACTTTTGTTATAAAGGTTTTTAATATCGTTCTCTTCAATTATGCCAAGTCCCAAAGCTGAAAAATAAGTAATTAACCTGTAATTAACTAGTAATTAAATAATTAAATTGGCGTATAGTAAAAAAATGGTACACAAAGTAGAAAAGGCGCACTATGTGATACACTTTTTACGTATCTTGATCACGTGATCACGATACGCCACTATGTAATGCGCCCTTTTCGTAAAAAGTGTATCACATCTATAGTGGATACGCCACTATGTGATGCACTTTTTCCTATGTTTGAGGCATTTTTCCGTTTCACATACTGACGTATAACTTTGGAATCCTTTTTTACCCATTTAAAAGCTAAAATATAAAGTAAATATAGTAGCTTTGAACACTTAGAAACAGTTTTCATACAATGAATTCGAAGTTATTGCAACAACACAACAACACACGCCTTCTTACAAATCGCCATTTTTTCAAACCCGTTTTTTCTCCGAAATGCACTTTAAAGTTTTCTTTACGATACGCCACTATATATGTGATGAATTATTTGCAATGTATTATTGGTGTTGTGTATAATTTTGTGTGTGGGAGACTCATGGATGTTTTTACATCGATGAGTCTCTTATACACTCTACACTGGCATCTGGCATTTTTGTTATATGAGAATATTATTAGTGTCATTTTTATCATGTAAAACTGTATTTTTATCTTGCTGTATGTTAATGTATTGATGATGCCGATGTGAGGTGCACCGACAGTCCCCCTTGGGGATTTTGTCGGTGAGCTTCTCACTGGTGTTACTCTTGGTATTTTTCTAAAGTTGTTTGCTTGCAGCTAGTCTGCTATTTATGCATAGTATTGTTTGTATAATTCTTAAAGGTCCATTCAGTGATTTGCTCATCCAGACGATCATAAAAATCATCAAAATTCAGATTTTGGTACCTTTGTCATTATCATAGATGTACTAACATAGCCTGCGAGTGGTTCAGCCAAAAGCTGTGTATTTAAGACAAAATTTAAGACGAATCTGTAATTTAGATACTGACAGTATCTAAATTAGCTACATGTATTTGAATGGGGCTTCAACTTCGTCAGTACTGCTGTTTTCTTCATTTTTTGCCAAATTTGTCATTTCAAAAATACCAGATGACAATTTGAATGACTTATCCTTCACTTTTAAGCAATTTATAAACAATTTTAATTTTTTTACACTTGCGCTGGGATCACTGAATGGGTCTTTAAGTTAAAATCATAATTGTAAATTAAGTTTTGGTAGTGTTTAAATCTGTAAAGCGCATTGATGAATCTGAGATTCACAATGCGCTATACCGTATAATGTAAATACTGTTTTATTATTATTATTATTATTATTATTATTATTATTATTATTGTTATTATTATTATGATGATGAACCCGACGATATATCGATGGTCGTTAATGGTCGTTTGAAATATTGTGGAATTCCATAAGAAGTAAATGAGAGAATCTCGCGGCAATTTGATTTGCGTAACTCGAAAATACATTAAAAGTAGACGAATGTACATTTTAAGAGATAATGCTAAAAAAGTTGTAAATGAAAACAAGGCTGTTGTAACAAAAGCCTATATCGCTGTAATTGTCACCACAAGGCGCTGAATAACAGGCTTACACTTTAAAATGTAACACAAAGCTAACATTATCGTCATTGTTATTACCTATCAGTTTTCTTGAAACATCAATTTAGTATTATCTTTTTGAACAATAAAATAATGTCAAATGTATTATATCGAGCAATGTGCCATTACCGGTCATTCCATCTTATTTTTGTAACGTGAATGTGTGAATTGAATTAAGTCGATCAAGTGCTATAGAATATCAAAGGCTGAAGGCATTGTGTGTTGCGGAATGGAAACCATGCGTTTTAGATAAGGTCTTGGCCATGTTGACGGAGTGATGCGGTGTGGCCACCGAAAAGGGCCCTTTATCTGAGTGTACACAACTAAAATTTCAAACTCGGTTGAAAAGCACAAAAAGAAGAGGAAGCAGCAACATTTAGGACCGATATGACATTGTGGTGGGAAAAGGTACAAACAAAAGTGCTTTATAACTACTTTTATTTGACTATGATATTGCTAATGGTTTATCAATGTATTGAATCGAAAGGCAAACGACACGTACATGATATCGAAGATAACTTCCCGGGATAACTTCCCCGGGATAACATCTTGTTTACAAAAATAATGTATTTGATGAATAACCATGACAAACGTGAATTGAACAATAAGGCCCGGCAATAAGGTCAAACAATTTGTGGTTGTCCTCGACCGCCCCTAAGTCATTTGCACGCCGCTCCGTGAAACACTTGAAGAAGAATAAAAGAAGATATAGACCTTAAAATACTTATTATTCAAGGTTGGAAAGCGGAGAAATACTGCTACAGTACTAGTTATGTTGAAACTATTATTTTCAAAGCTGGATCACGAAGTACGTTTTAATTGAACAGTCAGGGACACATTGAATTAGTATGCATTGCTAGCTGTTCAATAAAAGGAAAAGTAATTAAATTAAATTTAATCATCGTGTCTTTGTTCCCTACTAAAGCTAATTGATTTCTAAAAGCCGTTCGGAATATGAAACGAATTTTTAGGCATGAACCATTCTCGGTATTAATTTTTAATTACTTTGTGTTGAGCCGTGAAAAACAGAGAAAATGGAAACAATAAAAGATAGAAAAAGAAATACAATCTAAATATTTAATTGCCATCTTTTGCAAGTATCTAGTGACATAGTTTTAGTTTAATTAAACTGTTATATTTCTAAGGATATAGCAATTTCAGCAGCATTTCGCTGCTCCCCCGGGGCTTCTCCTTGCTATTACCAATAATGTTAGACGGATTTCGCGTTATTGAAGAATTATTTGTTGATGTTTACAGAGTATTGCAGAAAATACGCATAATAGTCGGGTAAAACTCCCGGGTAAAACTTGCTTATGGGTGTAAGGTTAGGTATGACTAACATGTTTGAATACAAATATAACGGGCATCCTTGGGCATTCCGAGAAATTCAAGGTTAAAGTTTACACAGGGGTCAAACTCAAAATTGTTTTGATTTAGTTAAAATCCATTCCAAAATATTACAATGATTCAGAAAATATATAGTTTGACTTACCTACGACAAATCAGTCCGGGAGTTATTAGCGAAAAGGTCAAAGGTCGGAATTTGGTCTCAAACACAGAAAAGTTATTGGTGAAGTTGCAAGGTGGTCTGCAACAAAAATCCACGCGAAATAGCCTCTTGTATTTTGTCCATTTCGACGATATTTTGTGATATTAGATTCTAACCCAGATCCCGCCATTCATATTGCTCCATCCCCGGGGCTCCATCTCCCTGTACCGGCTGGCCAAAAACCTAATGGAATTATTATGATTGCAATGAAGATGTGTCACACTTGTCAAAATGTGATTGATCTAACCTTGAATTATTTTTTCATAACCAAGTAACAAGAAATTCTACATTATTCAGCATAACATGTCTCCATCGGTCATCTTAATACCTGAGGTTCATGAAGCCATTGCCCGCATGTGACTATATCGTTATTTTATCCAGTGTGACTATACCGTTACCCCAGGTCATTTTTAAAACCCACGTTTGTTTAAAAACACCTCAATATTACACCGTTGATAATATTGTTGGCTTTTCCCGAGATTATATTATATCACTCTATTATCGTTCACATCCCACTATTTGCCATAACGTATTAGAAGAGTTTTATTATTTTCATTTTAACACCCACGTTTGTTGCATTATTTTCCATAACGTATTAGAAGAGTTTTATTATTGCCATTTTACGGCGCAAATAACCTTTGGTTGAAAGCACCATTTAAATCTACAAAAAAAACCAACAAATTGCCATTTTAACACCCGCGTTTGTTGCCGTATTTTTCATAACGTATTAAAGGAGTTTTATTATTTTCATTTTAACACCCGTGTTTGTTGTGGTATTTTCCATAACGTATTAGAAGAGTGTTATATTTCAATTTTAACACCCGGTAGGAAAAGGTGGTCATATAGTTACATGGTGTTACGTAACCCAGTGCAAAATTTGCTACATTAGTGGAACCAATGCTTTTTAGCTTCTGAATACCCCTACAAATAAATACTGAGTTGGTTCCATTTTTTTGGAATGTGTCTTCGGCGGCCATTTTGAAATTCAAAATGGCCACCATATTTAGCTTTTTTAAAGCCGTATTTGTCCCGAAAGCACACAAAGTCATATTTTTCTTTATACTTTTGATTGTCAAAATCCACTAAGAACATAATTAGGATCATGCTAACATTATCGTCATTGTTATTACCTTTATTACCTTTATTATCAGTTTTCTTGAAACATCAATTTAGTATTATCTTTTTGAACAATAAAATAATGTCAAATGTTATATCTAACATTATATACCTCATATATAGATTCCTGTCATCTGATTGGTTAAAAGTACAGTCATTGAATTAGCTATGCCCTCCTTTTTAAGAATTACGTAAAAACTGAACTGTTTCCCGGGCAATAGTCTTTTAAAAAGACTATTCCCCGGGAATAGTCATTTTCACATCATCGGCGCGCGCGATAGCGTGTTCGCATTACGCGCGCGATGGCGTGTTCGCATTACGCACGCGGTGACAACGCGATGCCTGCCAGTTGCGGTGACGCGATCGGTTCATAACGAAAAACTTTCTTTGTAAATTTTACCATGGCCTATGAACAATGAAATAGGCTTTTTAACCAATCAGATGACAAAAATCTATATTAATTCGGTATATAAAACAAATATTGACTGCTTTATTCGGGACATGGTTAAGATTATAGGCCCGCGGTGATTTTGGTAACAGAAGAAAGCTCATATTTTTTATTCATCATCCCAGTGAAATTTAACGCCCGAGATGTTGTTCGTTTAAACCAAGCTTAGAAACATACACATAATATGACATGATGCTTACATCAACGTCAAGGGCGTAGTCTTAGCTCTTATATACCGTTTGTTCTGTTCAATTTGCTTGTTTTAATCTCGAGATATCTTAAGTTAACAACGAAAGGGTAAAATCACAATTGTGCCATTTTTACTGGGAAAGAGGGCTGCACATGTAAATCAATGATAGCTGATGCATGATGTTGATGCGTCTAATGCAACCCCCCCCCCAATCGGGGCTCGTGCATAAGATGCATCAATATCAGCGCGCATGCATTATTTTGTCTAATTTCTCTCCAAACAAGTAATACGCGTTCATTAACCTACAAGTTTGCAATATCTTTTAACGTGTCTTGAGTGACAAAGAAAACAGTATTTACCATGATAAAATCATTGACATGCACATGACTGTATTTAATATTACAGTATAATGTGAAATATCTATTTCCCTTTTAATAGAAAAAGAGAATCATATAATACTGTATCATGATAAAAAGAAAGTAAAAACAGTAAAACCAATTTTTATAATAATTGAATCATTATTTTGATTTCACGAAGGAACTGTTGAGAAACTTGATGCTATCATTGATTTACATGTACAGTCCTCTTGATCTTCCCTAGTAAAAGTGGCACAATTGTGATTTTACCCTTTCGTTGTTAACTAAACATATCTCGAGATTAAAACAAGCAAATTGAACAGAACAAACGGTATATAAGAGCTAAGACTACGCCCTTGACGTTGATGTAAGCATCATGTCATAATATGTGTATGTTTCTAAGCTTGGTTTAAACGAACAACATCTCGTGCGTTACATTTCACTGGGATGATGAATAAAAAATATGAGCTTTCTTCTGTTACCAAAATCTAAATTTTGATGAAGAAAAATGGGGGATGAGGCTGTCGATCGAGTCAAAGACCTTTAAATAAAATAAAATAAAACTGAATTTTACTGCATGGCATTGGTTATTTGGATTATCTAGATTTAACCATTAGTTTTATTTTTCACTTACCAGACGACTAGTTCTTCCGAGAAAATTCTCAAAACGTCCCACAACTCACCCACAACAAAAACACACATTTATGACGTCATTACAGTTGTTATGAAAATAAAAATTCCTGTATGCCACAGACAAGACCGTCTGTAAAACGTTAAGAATGAATGGATTTCAGGTCATATCATCCTCGTGTCTATATCCACGATAACAGCTGTAAAGAATGATGGATGTAGTATTTCAAGATAATACATGAATATAATGTTCCGGGATAATGTTTATATATTTAGTTTTTCTTGCTTTTTTTTAAAATCCTCTGTGTAACTTGAACATATTTTGGAAATGTGGTGACGTAATTTTTTGTTTGATTTTATCATGGAAAGTAGAAGAATTGCACCTGGCATGTGTTACTTAAAAATGACCAAGGTTATGTTCATAAATAACTCTTTTGAAAATACAAAATTTAAGAGCACGTTAGCAAGTAGTGACCTGGTTGTTCTGTAAAGCTATGTTTTGCATAAAGTTTTCAAAAATGTTTTCAAAATGGTATTAAAACGTGTTTTTGTAAAACGTTATGTGTTTGCTGGGAAAGTCTTACTTTTCTAATTGTGATTGACAATGTGACAATGAAGTTGATACAATTTATACTAATCATACTAATCATACTATACTAGTTAATACAAATCATGTATAAAATATCAAACAATGCTAAATTAAATGTTTGGATTGACAAAAAAGTCTCCGTTGGGATCCAAAGTTAAAACAATAATTGAAACATGGTACCATGAGTACATCACCATAAATTAAAAAAAATTTGCAAGAACAATGAGTAGTCAAAATTTTGTGATAGTACGATCGCATTATTTCGTAACGCTTATATAGGATTAATATTGATTAATATTTAATGCTCTGCGTGCTAGCCAAACGCTTCAACGGAAGAAGTTTTGAAATATTTTCTCAAAATATCAAGAGCTATCCTAAGAACTACTGAACCAATACTAGGTTTGTTTGTACTCATTTTGATGCATTTTTCATGCTGATTCCAAATATGGTCATGCAAATCTACATTTCTGAATTTTTGAATTAAAAAAAAATTGAAACATGTCGTCTGCAGTCGACACCCGCGTGAAGAGAATTAAAGTCATGTCATGTCGTTGAAGACTCGATTGTTTTGTTTGCTATTTGTACAATAGATTTACTTCGGGGTTTGTTAGCAAAATTTAAAGACATTGTTTTCATTGGTGTTTATTCCTTGCATCTTCACTCCACATGCGATGTGACCCTGTGGAAAGTTACTTGAAGCCACGCATGCAAACACTGATTGAATATAACCCTGTGAACATGAATCAATAAAAATGGGGAAAATTTACATTTTAAGACTATTGTAAAATAATGTGCAATTTAAGCTTTAGTTTGCTTTGTATTTGATTCAAATCGGATATTTGATTCCAAACCTGTCGGCGTTTAAAGGTAATTGGGTACGCAAATTTGATCGTCTTTGTTGTTGCCTAAACAATCAATACAAACGCATGTATTGTATTTTCTATGTATTATATTTATTTACCCTGTGAAAGTTAAGGTTTTATCAATGAAAATCAATCAAAAAGGTTATATGATTGGGAAAGGTTGATTTATTATTAGTGACAATTGGTAAGTTTTTTTGTGGGTTCGCTGTCGGACAAGTTTTAACTTAAAAGAACTGTCAAGCTTTCGTCAGGAGTAGCTCTGACTTCTTCAGGACAAAGTACCTAAGAATGAGACATGTAGGCCCCCAAGAGATCTGCTGATGTAAAAGGTTGGTGGCTATGAAAAGAAAAGTTCGCTGAAGATTACCCCTTGTCAACAGGAAACAAGCAGACCTCTACTATTTGCTGATTCAACTGCAGAAAGTTTGCAACAAAGTAAGTTGCCCCATACCTCTTTGTGTGATTATTAAATAAATATGCTCTCCCTTGCCTATGAGGTTGGTGATGATCGACTGACGTCAGATGATCATTTTATTATCAGTGGTTTGGGCTAAAATAATAATTATGTGAATAAAGAATAAAATTCTTTTTCAAAGTCGTCTAACCACGCAATTATTTTTTTTAAATATTTTTTTCTAGATGTCCCTAGCTATCAATTCATGTCATTAGCTATCCATTTTTCCATTTTTAAAATTAATCAGATTAAGGTGTTGAAAAACGGCTCACATACTATATCCTTTCACAATCCAAGATGGCCGCCGTTGCCATAGCAACCAACAAGTGCGGACTATTTTTTGGAATCTATTACCTAGGGTAGTATGATGACCAAAAAAAACGGGTTTCAATATTAGGGAATCCCTCTGATCTTGAGTTGACTTCATAAGTCAAAATCCTGATCAAAGTAGTATCTTCTTGGATTGGTTTTCAGATGCAATATCTTAGCAAGTATTTGTGTATGGTGTGCTGGGGGTTGAGCTAGGGGTGTACCGCCTTTGAGAAAGGATACAGAATGGTGCGCCCCTACCCCCACACCACCCCAAATTTAGCACCCCTCCCCCACACACACAAACCAGGGAGGTAAATAAGAATAATATACGAGGGATTACCGAAACATTTGAATTTGCCGAAACATTTGCAAAAAATAATTTGCTGGGTGGACAGCTGTAATTAATGGCATCCATGCCCATCAACAGTGTATATCCAACTTGATTGGTTGATTTTATACACGTCAAAGCTCGTTTGACACAGAGCGGCGTTCATGAAAAAAGCCCGGCTGATGGTCAGGAGGGTGAAAGTGCATAGGAACTATGCCGGAAACTACGTCACTCTATTGTTCGACTTAAACTACATCATTTTTAACGCATGCGTGTTCGTTAATACAGCTTTAGTCTCCTCCACCTTCTCAACATGGTACGTGGAATGTCTGGAATCACACTGACGGCGGAGGAGAATACTAGCTGGTCAGACAGTTTAATTTTATCAAGCATATAATACCTAAACAATCAACGTCATTTGATCGATTTACTACAGAATATAATTGATTATTCAAAATATAATTTTAATATTGTAAACATGTTAACTTATATATTTGTGTAATATACTAAAGTATAAGGACACGTGCATAAAATCATGTCGAAGACAAAATGGCCGCTAATCCGCCTATTGTCTAGACTTAAACTACATCTTCCGGTTTGTTACGTAATACTAGGATGCCCATCCCTTTGTATCGATCCCTGTGATGGTGCGCGCTAAATCCATTTTCACAGAATATTCTACGGATCATCAAAATCACACTTTGATTGTGATTTTGTATTAGGCCACACATTTCCACGAGTCTGTATTCTCAGGAACCCTAATAAAATGCACATATTGGTTCTCAAACGAGATTGAAATGCCGACATGAAACGCCATAGACGGGAAGTGGAGTTGTCAAAGTCATTCAACGAAGACGAAAATAGTAAAATTCGATATAAAGCAAATACAGTTCCAGGAGAGAATATTTTGTACCTTGAGCACGAACTTTCAACTAAAACAAAAGGCTTGTACAAAAATTACTGAACTTTAGAAAACCAATTACTGTGACTATTGTGTTTGGTTTGGATTATGAAAGCTTGTCACAAGGTAATGGGCATCGAGTTATGTTAACAGTAGAAATTTCCAATATTATCGTGTAACACGATCAAAATAATATTGAAACTACACAAGTAGGTCTCATCTGTTGTGAGTATATAGTGAGATGATAGTTCAATTTAATCATCGTGTCTCTGTTCCTTACCAAAGCTAATTGATTTATAAAAGCCATTCGGAATGTGAAACGAATTGTCAGGCATGAACCATTCTCGGTATTGCTTTTTAATAAATTTGTGTTGAGCCGTGAAAAACAGAGAAAATGGAAACAATAAAAGACAGAAAAGAAATACAATCTTAATAATCAATTTAATTGCCATCTTTTGCAAGTATCTAGTGACATAATTTTATTTTAGGGTAGACGAGGTATTGTTAGTCGAAGCAGTCCCCAAAAGAAATCGATTTTCATTATCTAAAACAATATATTATTGAAAAATAACACTTTGATGTTTTGCAAAAGTTCATTCTGCAAATCATATACTTTCAAAACTTGCTTGATTTATTGTTGTTAATGAGTTATTTACGTTTTGCAAAAGTGTTGTTGTTTCAGCCCTCTTTACAACATAACTCAAGAAACACAGGACCTATGATATTTGAATGCTTCTACACACGCGATATGAAATGATCAATGCAATTTTTGCCAAAGCTCACTACCATTCTCAAGATGCTGTGAACTACCAAATCAAAACAGTTTAAAATAGTTGCTAACCTTAAACTATTATGTTTCTATTAAGGATATAGGAATTTCAGCAGCATTTGGTTGCTCCTTAATGTTAGACGGATTTCGCATTATTATTATTTGTTGTTAAAAGCATTGCCCCCGGGCCTTGTCTATATAGTATTTTGTGATGAAATGTAGCAGTGTACTTTTTAATACATTAATACAGTGATGTTATATGAAACCAAGAAACACAATAATTGCATTTTTCATTTATTTTAATAGGTGTGGCGGTTCCTGGGTTAAAACCGATAATAGGGATCGTATTTATAAAACACATAACATTCCCCTTATCTTACATCTTTATTTGTGCAATATTTGAGTTCAAACTCAATCTGGCCGTAAATATCTACGTAATAAGTTATTTTACCATCTATTTGGCATAATTACGAATGCGTCGTGAGAGAGAAACCAGGGAGGGAGGGAGGGAGAAAGATCAGAGAGTGCGACGTAGAGAGAAGGAGACAGACGGAAAGGGATTAGAATAGAGTGTAGTGGGTGTTAAAATGAACGTATATCTACATACTGTTGGTTACGAAATTCTGTCCTTAATGGGTCACTTACAGTAATTACCACCCCTGAATTCCTGATATATTTGTGGGCAGGTGGGATGTGTCTGGTTGTGTACATTAGGTGGGTGGATGGGTGCGAATGTTGGTGAGCATAAATGTGAGGATATATGGGCATATATGTGATGCGATCAAGCAAAATCAGTCGGAACTCGGAAATATTGATTTTGAGATATAGCCCAACAAAGGATATATTTCCTTTTGTTTCCTTTTGTTTTGGAAACTCTTTAATTGCTCATATCTTTGGAACTGGTTGCTCAATTTCAATGGGGTATTGTGCAAAATCCAGCTTTGTAAATGTTTTTTACTATCCTATAGGAAAGTGAAAATTTATTATTGCCGAGTTCCGACTGATTTTGCTTGATCGCATCACATATGTTATTAATACCAGATTATTACAGAAATACGCATAATAGTCGGGTAAATCGTGCTTATTAGTATAAGGTTGGGTATGACAGGAAAGAAAAAAGCAAGGTACACCAACTTGATGTGGGGAAACAAGTAAAATGCAGACTAGACAGTATATGCAGGGGGACAAAAAACAGCAAATGTAGGCAGAAGAAGTAGGCAAAGTTCGATAGCCAAATTTTACCAGTTCCAAGGCCCACAGAAGTAAGTGCTGAACCTGCAAAAACAACAAGGATAAATGGTAATACAAAACTGCACTAGAACAAGTGATGAAAATCACTGTGCATATAAACAGACACGCTTAACCAAACATCCAGAGTAGGCACAAAAAAGGCAAAGTTCGATGGCCAAAAATTGCCAATTCCAGAGCCCACAAAAGTGTCAGGAAAACAGTACACTGGAAGTGATGAAAATCACTGTGTACATAGCAGTCAAACACAGAACAGACAAAAAACAACCGACGTTTCGAGCAGATAAACTGCTCTTCTTCAGGGACAGACAACAAAATATAAAGCAAACAACAAAAACTACATGCTGTAGTTTAAAAACAAATTCAAGTCAAAATTGAAGGCAAGTTCAAATTGAAATAAGTAGCAAAAAAGACAGCAAACTCAGAGCAAAATAAGTTGTGTCTTCTCTCATTGAGAGCAAATTCACTACGGGTATGACCTTTAAGATCTTGAGCGTATTGAATACAAATTACGGACATCCTCGGGCATTCCGAGAAATTCAGGGTTAAAGTTTAGGTCAAACACACAATTGTTTTGATCTTTGTTAAAACCTATTCCAAAATATTCCCTCTAGGTCACAATGATTCAGAAAATATATAGTTATTAGGGAAAAGTTCAAAAGTCGGAATTTAGTCTCAAACACAGAAAAATTATCCAATTATGGTGACAATGGTCGGGACAATGGTCTCCAAATGTTCAAAGCTAGAGCGTGTCTCTACTTTTTTTGATGGTGCTCAAAGTATCAATTTCACCCTCATACAGTTGCAAGGTTCCCTGAGGTAGTCTGCAACAAACATTTGCACGCGAAATAGCCTCTTGTATTTTGTCCATTTCGACGTTCTTTTGTGATATTAGATTCTAACTCAGATACCGCCATTCATATTGCTCCATCTCCTTGTACCTGCTGGCCAAAAACCTATTGCAATAATAATGATTGCAATAAAGATGGGCCACACTTGTCAAAATGTGATTGATCCCACCATGAAGGTAGTTTTTTTCATAACCAAGTAACAAGAAATTCGATATTATTCAGCATAATATGTCTCCATAGGTCATCTCAATACCTGAGGTTGATGAAGTCATTGCCCGCATGTGACTATATCGTTATTTTATCCAGTGTGGGTCGCTACACAAAAACGCTTTAATATTACACCGTTATGATATTGATGGCTTTTCCCGAGATTCTATTATATTTCCCATCACTCTAGTATCGTTTACATCCCACTATTTGCCATAACGTATTAGAAGAGTTTTATTATTTCCATTTTAACACCCGAATTTGATGCGGTATGTGCATGGTATGAAAAGGTGGTCATACGCGGATGTCATGGATTGTAGACTTATAGGCTGTAACAAAAATATGCAATCACATTACATTTGTATTTCTAATTCTTAAACACTAACGTTCCTGAAATCTTATTGGTTCTTACCCGTTTGATATGACACGATATAACATTGTTCAGCGCGTGTGCATCGACGCGATACTCGTACTCGCTATTTGAACCAATCGGAGGCGCGCATAGCAACAACGGGACTAATCGATTTTAAGCCCTAGGTAATTCCATGTAAAATGTAGGATTTAATTGATTAAAATTTGGTATGCTTATGATATTTTTATTTGAATTGAAGTGTTTAAGAATGAGAATTAAGGTATTGTTTTAGCAGGGTTTTTTGGCGTAAAACAAATCGGCTTCGCCTCGTTGTATTACTTAAAATAATGATGTCGTCCGTGTTATATAATATAATAATAGCATAATATTTTCTTTAGTTAATAAGTAATGTCAAGGCTAACAGAAGAATTTTAGTTGATTTCATTTAATGGTGGAGTCCAAGGATCTGGAAAAAGGGTCAGACCACCATAATTGAGAATAATAACTTTACAGATTGTGTACATTTCTTACAGATTCGGTCCAGTTTGTATGTTTGTTTTTGATAGACAAAATACGAACAAAACACTGTTAACTGAAAGCATACATTACAAATGGAGCTGCTACAAATAGAATCAGTCAATAAAACAGAGGTTGCGGCAAAGAAAGAATTGTACCGAAAACGTGACATTATTGTACGAGCTAATGAAAAAGGAACGATGGTGAATGTAATGAGTTTTTCGCTTCACAAACTTTTTGAAGAAAGCGGTAAATGGCTTTAGCTAATTGCGGTCAATCCTTTGTTACCAGCTACCTAATACTATGGGGATAAGGCTGACCACAGTTATATGTCGATGGTAGGGTGTTTAGTGGTCCGTTAAAATATCATGAATATATCGGAATTCCATACACAAGTCGTAAGAAGTAAATGAGAGAATAAAATAATATTGCTTAACTCAAAAATACATGAAAAGCAGAAGATTAGTTTAAAATGTAATGCAAACAAAAGCTGTGAATGCAAACAAGGCTGTTGTAACAAAAGCCTATATCGCTGCAATTGTCGTCACAATTAAGGCGCTGCATGACAGGCTTACACTTAAAATGTAACACTAAGCTAACAGTATCGTCATCGTCGTTGTTATCATCAGGTTTCGCGAAACAAAAATTTAATATTATCTGCTTGAACAATAAAATAAAATGTCAAATGTTGTATCTGTAACGTGATGTGTGATTAGAACAAAGACGATAAAAGTGCTATGATATAAGGCTGGAGGCGTTGTGGGTTGCGGAAACCATGCGACATCGGTTTAGATAATGTCGTTGACAGCGGTACCGAACATGCCGAAAGGGACCGTTTTACAAACAATCAGCGTAAACAACTAAAATTTCCGTTTCAAATCCGGTTGAAAAAGCACAAAAGAAGAGGAAGCAGAACTGATACTAAAATGTGTTGAAAAGGGTACAAACAAAAGTGCATTAAAAACCATTACTACTATTTTACTTTATATAACTCCACTCATATAACGTATCTGTACTTGGAGCTGGTGAGGGAGAGAAAGCATAAAATACAATTCGAACCAAAGATCAAGACTCCATTTCAAAATAAAAATTTAAAAAATCCAAATGAGTAAGATCAGAGAAGGAAGACGAAGAAACAGAGTCGTGACCTGATCCGAATCCTATTTTGGTCTTTACATAAATAAACTACCAGCCCCCTTCTTCATCACATACAATATTTTTTTATAAAAACATCCAATATTATTGAACAAAAAATCAGACAAAATCACTAAAAAATCACAATCCACAAAGGAAAATAAATTCCTGTATGCTACAGACAAGACCGTATGTAAGAAGACAAAAATATATGAATCCTCAGTAGGTCGATGAAGTTTAGGTAATATGATCATATCATTCCCGATAGCAGCTGTAAAGAATGATGGGTATAGTATATAACATTTTTTTTTCAATCCTCTCTGTAATTTAAACAACATGTTTTGGAAATATGATAACGAAATTGGTTGTTTGATTTAATCATGAAAAGTAGTAGAATTACACCTGACATGTGTTATTTAAAATGATGAAGGCGCTCACTTTTGTGTTATGTTACACAATTTATGATGACCGAGATACCACTTCTGAATTTTATTTCGAAGATTGTATTTCGTTATAATTCTTAAATAAATACAAAATCTAAGAGCACCAAGCGGTGATCTCACTGTAAAATATTACGATATTTTTACGACACTTTTCCCGTAAACTTTACGATTATTTACCGTAAAATTGAATTACTACGGTATTTCACTGAAAATAGGCATGATAGTACCGTTAGAATATATAAACATATCAAAAAAAGTAACTAACCCCCCTTAAATGATGACCATTATTCAAAAAGGGGCTATTGTATTACAAATCTGTAAAATGCGTTGAAAGCAGAATTTATTTCTGCGCATTTTGACACCTCATTTGATACGATAGCCCAGAAAACAATAAAACACCGGTCATTTTAGTGTAGTGAGGTCCAGATTTGAAAGTTGCACTTACATGCAAATTTTCTTCCATTATACTGAATACAAAATCAATACAATTTACGGCAACTTTCAAATCTTGGGTTACATTGATTTAAATGTACGCTGTGACGTCAATATTTAGTCAATTGCTGCAAATAAGGTGTCAAAATGTGCAGAAATAAATTCTGCTTCCAACGCATTTTACACATTTGTAATACAATCGCCCGTTTTTGAATAATGGTCATTATTTAAGGGGGTTTGTTACTTTTTTTGATATGTTTATTTGTTTTGTGTGTAAAGTGTTGCATCTTCGAATTTTTCAAATAGTAAATAGCCGTATTGTCCTAACAACAAATTGTGTTTAAATACTAGTTGGTATAATGTACGGCAACAACTGTAATTTTAACGGCAGAATGTTGACAATCAAGTTGCCAGGTATTTTACCGTAAACATGTAACGTGCTTTCTACTGTATTTTATATAGGATTATAGGCATTCTACCGTACTTTTACGGCAGTATACAAATCAACAGGGCATCCAATGGAGTAATCTACAACTTTTGAACTGGCATCTTCCTTGGCATTTGGTATCACCGTGTCTTTATTTCTTGACCGACATAAAGTACATATTGCATTTAGGGATTCAATCAGGTTTTACCGTTGTTCATCACCGATTCAACGATGCGTCCGCGTCGTCTGCGTGGTTTACATCGCGGGGGCAGCTTTAGCTGCCCCGAGCGAAGTAAACCACGCAGACGACGCGGACGCATCGTTGTTAATCGGTGATGAACAAGCTAAAGATCGTATAATTCATATGATTATTTCCCGGATTATTTCATGAGGAATGTCAGTTAATCATTCACAGTCAGCCTTACAAAAAGATCGGTGATTTCTGTTGATATCAGCAATAAAACTGAATTAAAACAGCAATCTTTATCCGATACTTTCAAAATACTGAATTCAACTTGTAAGCGTGATACGCACACAGATTCCAGACAGGACGAATTTTACGCGCTCACGCGTAACTCGGATGTACACTGGCGTTCGCGTATACGCTTACTGCAAATGTGTTGATTCATCGCGGATTAACAACGGTTGGCTCCTGTACAAAAGTATAGGAAGAGTTGTTGAAATTTCATTTAATGAAGCAAACTACATTTTCTCCCATCCTTCTGTCTATATAGACGACACGTCCGGTCAATACAAACACTTCCAACTGGATCGGAAGTCTTGGGTTCAACAATTCCACCCACTGATTGCTCTTTCAAACTCTTATACTTCCAACACGTCTTTACTTAAAGGCCCATTCAGTGATTTGCTCATCCGGACGATCGTAAAAATCATCAAAATTTAGATGTTGGTACCTTTATAGATTTGCTAACATAGCCTGCGAGTAGTTCAGCCGAAAGCTGTATATTTAAGACAAAATAAGACATTTTACACGAATCTGTAATTTAGATACTGACAGTATCTAAATTAGCTGCATGTATTTGAATGTGGCTTCAACTTCGTCAGTACTGCTGTTTTATTCGTTTTTTTGCCACATTTGTCATTTCAAAAATACCAAATGACAATTTGAATGACTTATCCTTCACTTTTATGCAATTTATAAACAATTTTAATTTTTCACACTTGCGCTGGGATCACTGAATGGGTCTTTAACCTATGGAGACATATCAGTCAATAGAAGTGGACTACTTATTACAAATAAATCATGTCCACGTGCAATGACGCAAAGTTACAATCTTCTCATTAACAGGATGTATGTTCGTGTGATTAATATACTGTCGCAAGGTATAGAGGTTATCCACTTTACTCATGTGTGACATCATCCCTATATCTTCGCGTCAAAAATTGCCGTGATAGTACGGCGAATCCTTTCGTTTTTCAACAGCTACGCGTGGCGATTTTTTCGAGATAGGCCGAGCGACTCAGGCTAAGCATACCATTTACACCATATGACTATCATAATGAGATACCGCAGTGTTTCTATTCTACACATTATTACGATTTGCGCATGCTCTAGTACCCCATATGATGTTGTTATTACAAGAAAATTCGATTTGTACATTTGTTTTCAGGTAAAACCCAGGTTTTGTTTCCAATACACTAACTTGAAATGCAATACACTAATTAGCGGCCATGGCTGTTTGCTGTGAATATATTTTATGCGTAAAGATTTTGAATCGTAAATCAAAATTGTGATATATTTAATTTTGAGAATTACAATTATATAAAAGCTCTTATAAAGGAACACGTTTAGCCCATTCACCTAAGATCCAGGTGCTTGTACAGCATATTCAATCAGACGTCTATAACACAATGCATATGTAAATTTTCTTTATCTGTGTCAATAATAGAATATTGATTTCAATAGAATTGAATACATTTTGAGTTTGCACTTTACCACTGAGCGATCTAGCGATCGATTTCTAGCCAATCAGATAGGAATCCTTTTCTTGCGTTCGGTGAAATACCAATCGCCCGTCGCTCACCAACGGAGTATGGAGCTGTATGGAAAAAATATTTATAATATAGGGTGTTGACACTGTGCGCTGATGGTGTAAGTCGCTAAATCCATTTTCACAGAATACGGATCATCAAAATCACACTTTGATTGTGATCTTGCAAGGCCACACATTTCTACAATGAGCCTGTATTCTCAGGAGCCCTAATAAAATGCACATATTGGTTCTCAAACGAGATTGAAATGCCGACATGAAACGCCATAGACGGAAGTGGAGTTGTCAAAGTCATTCAACGAAGACGAAAATAGTAAAATTCGATATAAAGCAAATACAGTTCCAGGAGAGAATATTTTGTACCTTGAGCACGAACTTTCAACTAAAACAAAAGGCTTGTACAAATATTACTGAACTTTAGAAAACCAATTACTGTAACTATTGTGTTTGGTTTGGATTATGAAAGCAAGGTAATGGGTATCGAGTTATGTTAACAGTAGAAATTTCCAATATTATCGAGTAACACGATCGAAATAATATAGAAACTACACAAGTAGGTCTCATCTTTTGTGAGTATGTAGTGAGATGATAGTTCAATTTAATCATCGTGTCTCTGTTCCTTACCAAAGCTAATTGATTTATAAAAGCCATTCGGAATGTGAAACGAATTGTCAGGCATGAACCATTCTCGGTATTGCTTTTTAATAAATTTGTGTTGAGCCGTGAAAAACAGAGAAAATGGAAACAATAAAAGACAGAAAAGATATACAATCTTAATAATCAATTTAATTGCCATCTTTGCAAGTATACAGTGACATAGTTTTATTTTAGGGTAGACGAGGTATTGTTAGTCGAAGCAGCCCCCAAAAGAAATCGATTTTCCTTATCTAAAACAATATATTCTGGAAAAATAACAATTTGATGTTTTGCAAAAGTTCATTCTGCAAATCATATACTTTCAAAACTTGCTTGATTTATTGTTGTTAATGAGTTATTTACGTTTTGCAAAAGTGTTGTTGTTTCAGCCCTCTTTACAACATAACTCAACTCAAGAACCACAGGACCTATAAGAGTATATGTGTGATATTTGAATGCTTCTACACACTCGATATGAAATGATCAATGCAATTTTTGCCAAAGCTCACTACCATTCTCAAGATGCTGTGAACTACCAAATCACAACAGTTTAAAATAGTTGCTAACCTTAAAATTATTATGTTTCTAAGGATATAGGAATTTCAGCAGGTTGCTCCTTAGACGGATTTCGCGTTATTATTTGTTGTTGTTAAAAACATTGCCCCCGGGCCTTGTCTAGTATTTTGTGATTAAATGTAGCAGTGTACTTTTTAATACATTAATACAGTGATGTTATATGAAACCAAGAAACCCAATAATTGCATTTTTCATTTATTTTAATAGTTGTGGCGGTTCCTGGGTTAAAGCCGATAATAGGGATCGTATTTATAAAACCCATAACATTCCCCTTATCTGACATCTTTATTTGTGTCGTGCTCCCATCTGGCCGTAAATATCTACGTAATAAGTTATTTTACCATATATTTGACATAATTACGAATGTGCCGTGAGAGAGAAACCAGGGAGGGAGGGAGGGGAGGGAGGGAGGGAGGGAGGGAGGGAGGGAGGGAGAAAGATCAGAGAGTGCGACGTAGAGAGAAGGAGACAGACGGACAGGGATTAGAATAGAGTGTAGTGGGTGTTAAAATGAACGTATATCTACATACTGTTGGTTACGAAATTCTGTCCTTAATGGGTCACTTACAGTAATTACCACCCCTGAATTCCTGATATATTTGTGGGCAGGTGGGATGTGTCTGGTTGTGTACATTAGGTGGGTGGATGGGTGCGAATGTTGGTGAGCATAAATGTGAGGATATATGGGCATATATGTGATGCGATCAAGCAAAATCAGTCGGAACTCGGAAATATTGATTTTGAGATATAGCCCAACAAAGGATATATTTTCTTTTGTTTCCTTTTGTTTTGGAAACTCTTTAATTGCTCATATCTTTGGAACTGGTTGCTCAATTTCAATGGGGTATTGTGCAAAATCCAGCTTTGTAAATGTTTTTACTATCCTATAGGAAAGTGAAAATTTATTATTGCCGAGTTCCGACTGATTTTGCTTGATCGCATCACATATGTTATTAATACCAGATTATTACAGAAATACGCATAATAGTCGGGTAAATCTTGCTTATTAGTATAAGGTTGGGTATGAAACATGTTTGTTGGATATCGTAATATATTATGCACTTACTATTTCTGGTGAACGGCGAATCAGTCAATCAGTCCTAAGTAGTCTTGGGCGGTATATAATATTCGGTAATACATCACATCTCCTTCCTCCTTATCTTTCCAAAACGATGAATACAACTGCGTAAAACTTCTTAATGTCTTAACATGAAAAAACGTGCATAACTCCAAACAGTTGAACTTTTAAAACGTATATACATAATTCTTCTGTTGGATATCGTAATATATTATGCACTTACTATTTCTGGTGAACGGCGAATCAGTCAATCAGTCCTAAGTAGTCTTGGGCGGTATATAATATTCGGTAATACATCACAATGTTTGACATCTTGAGCGTATTGAATACAAAAGACGGACATCCTCGGGCATTCCGAGAAATTCAGGGTTAAAGTTTAGGTCAAACACACAATTGTTTTGATCTTTGTTAAAATCTATTCCAAAATATTCCCTCTAGGTCACAATGATTCAGAAAATATATAGTTATTAGGGAAAAGTTCAAAAGTCGGAATTTAGTCTCACACACAGAAAAATTATCCAATTATGGTGACAATGGTCGGGACAATGGTCTCCAAATGTTCAAAGCTAGAGCATGTCTCTACTTTTTTCATGGTGCTCAAAGTATCAATTTCACCCTTATACAGTTGCAAGGTTCCCTGAGGTAGTCTGCAACAAACATTTGCACGCGAAATAGCCTCTTGTATTTTGTCCATTTCGACGTTCTTTTGTGATATTAGATTCTAACTCAGATACCGCCATTCATATTGCTCCATCTCCTTGTACCTGCTGGCCAAAAACCTATTGCAATTATTATGATTGCAATAAAGATGGGCCACACTTGTCAAAATGTGATTGATCCCACCATGAAGGTAGTTTTTTTCATAACCAAGTAACAAGAAATTCGATATTATTCAGCATAATATGTCTCCATAGGTCATCTCAATACCTGAGGTTGATGAAGTCATTGCCCGCATGTGACTATATCGTTATTTTATCCAGTGTGGGTCGCTACACAAAAACGCTTTAATATTACACCGTTATGATATTGATGGCTTTTCCCGAGATTCTATTATATTTCCCATCACTCTAGTATCGTTTACATCCCACTATTTGCCATAACGTATTAGAAGAGTTTTATTATTTCCATTTTAACACCCGAGTTTGATGCGGTATGTGCATGGTATGAAAAGGTGGTCATACGCGGATGTCATGGATTGTAGACTTATAGGCTGTAACAAAAATATGCAATCACATAACATTTGTATTTCTAATTCTTAAACACTAACGTTCCTGAAATCTTATTGGTTCTTACCCGTTTGATATGACACGATATAACATTGTTCAGCGCGTGTGCATCGACGCGATACTCGTACTCGCTATTTGAACCAATCGGAGGCGCGCATAGCAACAACGGGACAAATCGATTTTAAGTCCTAGGTAATTCCATGTAAAATGTAGGATTTAATTGATTAAAATTTGGTATGCTTATGATATTTTTATTTGAATTGAAGTGTTTAAGAATGAGAATTAAGGTATTGTTTTTAGCAGGGTTTTTTGGCGTAAAACAAATCGGCTTCGCCTCGTTGTTTTACTTAAAATAATGATGTCGTCCGTGTTATATGAGATGATAGATGCACGACAGCGGCTAAAACAATACTTTTATTCTCTAAGAAAAGAATAGAAATAGCATAATATTTTCTTTAGTTAATAAGTAATGTCAAGGCTAACAGAAGAATTTTAGTTGATTTCATTTAATGGTGGAGTCCAAGGATCTGGAAAAAGGGTCAGGCCACCATAATTGAGGATAATAACTTTACAGATTGTGTACATTTCTTACAGATTCGGTCTAGTTTGTATGTTTGTTTTTGATAGACAAAATACGAACAAAACACTGTTAACTGAAAGCAAACATTACAAATGGAGCTGCTACAAATAGAATCAGTCAATAAAACAGAGGTTGCGGCAAAGAAAGAATTGTACCGAAAACGTGACATTATTGTACGAGCTAATGAAAAAGGAACGATGGTGAAAAAAAAAAAAAAAAAATGTTTATTTGATGGTGAATGTAGTGAGTTTTTCGCTTCACAAACTTCTTGAAGAAAGCAGTAAATGGCTTTAGCTAATTGCGGTCAATCCTTTGTTACAACTTACCAGCTACCTAATACTATGGGGATAAGGCTGGCCACAGTTATATGTCGATGGTAGGGTGTTTAGTGGTCCGTTAAAATATCATGAATATATCGGAATTCCATACACAAGTCGTAAGAAGTAAATGAGAGAATAAAATAATATTGCTTAACTCAAAAATACATGAAAAGCAGAAGATTAGTTTAAAATGTAATGCAAACAAAAGCTGTGAATGCAAACAAGGCTGTTGTAACAAAAGCCTATATCGCTGCAATTGTCGTCACAATTAAGGCGCTGCATGACAGGCTTACACTTAAAATGTAACACTAAGCTAACAGTATCGTCATCGTCGTTGTTATCATCAGGTTTCGCGAAACAAAATTTAATATTATCTGCTTGAACAATAAAATAAAATGTCAAATGTTGTATCTGTAACGTGATGTGTGAATGGAACAAAGACGATAAAAGTGCTATGATATCGAAGGCTGGAGGCGTTGTGGGTTGCGGAGATGGAAACCACGCGACATCGGTTTAGATAAGGTCGTTGACAGCGGTACCGAACATGCCGAAAGGGACCGTTTTACAAACAATCAGCGTAAACAACTAAAATTTCAGTTTCAAATCCGGTTGAAAAAGCACAAAAGAAGAGGAAGCAGAACTGATACGAAAATGTGTTGAAAAAGGGTACAAACAAAAGTACATTAAAAATCATTACTACTATTTTACTTTATATAACTCCACTCATATAACGTATCTGTACTTGGAGCTGGTGAGGGAGAGAAAGCATAAAATACAATTCGAACCAAAGATCAAGACTCCATTTCAAAATAAAAAATTTAAAAAAATCCAAATGAGTAAGATCAGAGAAGGAAGACGAAGAAACAGAGTCGTGACCTGATCCGAATCCTATTTTGGTCTTTACATAAATAAACTACCAGCCCCCTTCTTCATCACATACAATATTTTTTTTATAAAAACATCCAATGTTATTGAACAAAAAATCAGACAAAATCACTAAAAAATCACAATCCACAAAGGAAAATAAATTCCTGTATGCTACAGACAAGACCGTATGTAAGAAGACAAAAATATATGAATCCTCAGTAGGTCGATGAAGTTTAGGTAATATGATCATATCATTCCCGATAGCAGCTGTAAAGAATGATGGATGTAGTATATAACTTTTTTTTCAATCCTCTCTGTAACTTGAACAACATGTTTTGGAAATGTGATGACGAAATTACTTGTTTGATTTAATCATGAAAAGTAGTAGAATTGCACCTGACATGTGTTATTTAAAATGATGAAGGCGCTCACTTTTGTGTTATGTTACACAATTTATGATGACTGCGAGAATTTTATTTCGAAGATTGTATTTCGTTATAATTCTTAAATAAATACAAAATCTAAGAGCACCAAGCGTTGAGCTCACTGTAAAATATTACGATATTTTACGACACTTTTTCCGTAAACTTTACGATTAAACAAACTACAACAAAAGCAGTTTTTGGCGGGATGTTTGGGTGGAATGAACATCCCGCCAAAAACTGCTGTTGTTGAAAAACACTTTATATCAGTGAGTATTTTTATGATTTTTTGATGTGTTTACAAAATTGGGCAAATGGATGTAAGGGGTTTTGAAACAAAGCTCTTTATTTGTTTTGTGTGTAAAGTGTTGCATTTTCGAATTTTTCAAATAGTAAATAGCCGTATTGTCCTAACAACAAATTGTGTTTAAATACTAGTTGGTATAATGTACGGCAACAACTGTAATTTTAACGGTAGAATGTTGACAACCAAGTTGCCAGGTATTTTACCGTAAACATGTAACGTGCTTTCTACTGTATTTTATACAGGATTATAGGCATTCTACCGTACCTTTACGGCAGTATACAGATCAACAGGGCATCCAATGAAGTAATCTACAACTTTTGAACTGGAATCTTCCTTGGCATTTGGTATCACCGTGTCTTTATTTCTTGACCGACATAAAGTACATATTGCATTTAGGGATTCAATCAGGTTTCACCGTTGTTCATCACCGATTAACAACGATGCGTCCGCGTCGTCTGCGTGGTTTACATCGCGAGGGGCAGCTTTAGCTGCCCGAGCGAAGTAAACCACGCAGACGACGCGGACGCATCGTTGTTAATCGGTGATGAACAAGCTAAAGATCGTATAATTCATATGATTATTTCCCGGATTATTTCATGAGGAATGTCAGTTAATCATTCACAGTCAGCCTTACAAAAAGATCAGTGATTTCTGTTGATATCAGCAATAAAACTGAATTAAAACAGCAATCTTTATCCGATACTTTCAAAATACTGAATTCAACTTGTAAGCGTGATACGCACACAGATTCCAGACAGGACGAATTTTACGCGCTCACGCGTAACGCGGATGTACACTGGCGTTCGCGTATACGCTTACTGAAAATGTGTTGATTCATCGCGGATTAACAACGGTTGGCTCCTGTACAAAAGTATAGGAAGAGTTGTTGAAATTTCATTTAATGAAGCAAACTACATTTTCTCCCATCCTTCTGTCTATATAGACGACACGTCCGGTCAATACAAACACTTCCAAATGCAATCGGAAGTCTTGGGTTCAACAATTTCACCCACTGATTGCTCTTTCAAACTCTTATACTTCCAACACGTCTTTACTTAAAGGCCCATTCAGTGATTTGCTCATCCGGACGATCGTAAAAATCATCAAAATTTAGATTTTGGTACCTTTATAGATTTGCTAACATAGCCTGCGAGTGGTTCCGCCGAAAGCTGCATATTTAAGACAAAATAAGACATTTTACACGAATTACTTATTACAAATAAATCATGTCCACGTGCTATGACGCAAAGTTACAATCTTCTCATTAACGGGATGTATGTTCGTGTGATTAATATACTGTCGCAAGGTATAGAGGTTATCCACTTTACTCATGTGTGACTTCTAACAAAAGGCGCTGGTTCCCGTCAATGCACGACCTCGGAGTTACCTTACTTTGGCGGCCTATTTTGAAACAGTCATGGTTGCACATATAGGTAATTCTTTTGAAAGTCCTAAACAAGGTATAGCAGTCGCTGATATGATATGCAGCTTATAGAACACGGATAACCTCTATTGTGTAATGTCAAAGTAATGTCAAATTTGAAATCCTTGTGGTCGACTTATCCAAAAAAGTGTCGTTGTACACGATTTTAGGTCCTCTGGTTCAAAACTAAATTTTTCAAGATGGTGCTGGCCACCATCTTGGATTTCTGGGTGAAAATGATGCCGTAATGTCAAACTAATGTCAGAATCGGAATCCTTTTACTCGACATATCCGAAAAAGTGTCTTTGTGCATGATTATAAGTGCTCTGGTTCAAAACTTAGATTTTGGCCTCTAGCGAAAAAAGCCGGGATTTTCGGGAGGGACATGGGGGCTATTTTTTTTCTAAATGGTCCATAGAAGTCGAATCAATCGTCAAACCTTACTAACCAGAGAGTGGTCACCAAATTGAAGTTTTTGCTTTACTAATACTCTATAATGCACTCCCCCCTTCGGGGCTCGTGCATTAGACGCATCAACATCATTGCGCGTGCATTATTTTGTCTAATTTCTCTCCCAATAAGTAATACGCGTCTATTAGCCTATAAGTGGCAATATTTGTTTGTCTTTTAACATGTCTTGAGTGACAAAGAGAACGGTATTTACCATGATAAAATGCACATGTATTTAATTTTACAGCAGAATGTGAAATATTAATTTATCTTTTAAAGGGGCATTTCGTGATCCACAGCCTCATCCCCCCACTTTTTCAAAAAAAGTTGAGATTTTTATATCACTGGAAACTTCTGGCTACATAATGTTTATGTACAAAATATTTCTTGCAGATTAATTCGTTTTGCAAAGATATCGTGAAATTTGAATTTCGTTCTGGTGCACCAGAACGAAATTACAACGCATTGTATATATATATAAACATATAAAAAAAAGTAACTAACCCTCCTTAAATAATGACCATTATTCAAAAACGGGTGATTGTATTACAAATCTGTAAAATGCGTTGGGAGCAGAATTTATTTCTGCACATTTTGACACCTCATTTGCAGCAATTGACTAAATATTGACGTCATAGCGTACATTTAAATCAATGTAACCCAAGATTTGAAAGTTGCAGTAAATTGTATTGATTTTGTATTCAGTGTAATGGAAGGAAATCTGTGTAATGATATCTGAGTGTTTTTGTATTGTTAAAATTTGTATGTAAGTGCAACTTTCAAATCTGGACCTCACTACATTAAATTGACCGGTGTTTTATTGTTTTCTGGGCTATCGTATCAAATGAGGTGTCAAAATGCGCAGAAATAAATTCTGCTTCCACCGCATTTTACAGATTTGTAATACAATAGCCCGTTTTTGAATAATAGCCATTATTTAAGGGGGGTTAGTTACTTTTTTTGATATGTTTATATGGAGCAGTGTAATACACATAATCATGCATAACTCGCAAACGCAAAATCGGAATCAACTGAAATTTTGGGAATAGGCTTTTTCATGGATATGTACTGTAAAATGTCATAAAAAGAGGATGCTAGGATCACGAAATCCTCCTTTAATATGTTTTAAGTGGAAAAGTGAATCATTATTCCTGTATCATGATAAAACAGTAAAAATGGTAAAAACATTTTTGTATTGTCATGTTAATGTGTAATTGATGCATTGATTTCAGGAAGGAACTCTTGATAAACTTGATTCTCAGTATCACTGATTTACATGTAAAGCTCTCTTCCCTAGTAAAAGTGGCACAATTGTGATTTTACCCTTTCGTCGTTAACTAAACATATCTCGAGATTAAAACAAGCAAATTGAACAGAACAAACGGCATTTGAGAGATAAGGCTATGCCCTTGACTTTGTTATGAGCATCATGTTACAACGGTATTTTCTAATTGCCAAAGACGGCACTTTCCACATGCACAATTTGTTTTGAGACATGCAGGCTGTATGTTTGGGTTGTGGGTTGGGCGTGTCCCCGCGTGTGTATCAAAGACAACATCACCTGAGGTAATGTTGTTGGTGTCTTTTCGCCAGCGTTAGCTGGCTATCTAATTCGGAGATCGTCTTTGTTTGCTAAAGAGATTACGGGGTACTAGCATTGGTTTGAATTACTTTGCGGAACTTTTTATGGTGAAAATATATAATAGACCTGTTATTGGATTTGTAAGAAAAAGAAAGTATGTTTTGCCGTTTCAACGAATGAAAACGAGTGAGAATTTCAAAAGTTATGGTTTGAAGGAAATATGACATTAAAAGTTCATGCTAGGTCTATAATAGTTTCCACAGCATATCAACGAAAGAAAATTATAGAATCCTTGTTATCAGGCGTTCTTAGATTTACATTTGCAAACCTCCTGGAGATCAGCACAGCATGAGATGTGAGTGTATTGATAACATGATTAAAACCTTTATGGACGTAAAAGTCAAAGTAAAACTTTCCTATATCAAGTATCGTTTTATGGATAAAAATGACTCAAAATGTCATTTATGAAATAATTTATATCTTAAACATCAGTTTTGTCTTTTCAACGGGAAAAATTCGATGCAATTTCAGGGCCTATTTTTGATATGGGTATAATTTATATACATGTAGGATTATTATAATTGAACAATATCAGTCTTTATACATTTTATAATGTGCTATATTAAGTATAAATTGCGAATTAATATAAAATTAATGTGCATGTATAAGGCAAGTAGGATGGCAGTTTTTAGCCAATTAGTTAAAAACTGCATTTCTTTATATTAATAATGAGCTAAGGGTAGCCTAAAAGGCAGAAAAGACAAAAAGACAGAACAATTTGGAGTAATTAATTGACAGGAAGTTATAGGAGTTGTTTGGTTTGCTGTTTCTGTGTGCATGTTCTCATCATTGATGGTTTGGTGGACTGTCATGAAACATGATGGATCCTAAAAAAGCATGATCCTAAAAATGCCACCACCCAAACTAATAATATTATTACAAGGCATCTACTGCATTGAAGCTGGCTTTCCCTTTAAAGGGAATTTTTATTAATAATGTGATAAATTTATTATATTACTTGGAAACGCTTATTTAGGGTTAATTATGTAAAACCATGTCACACTGGCAGACAGCTCTTATCGCACTAGCCTAGGGATACGAAGAATACATGTGACACAGAGGTTCTAGCCTCGATCGTTAAACCGCAAATGACAAACAGGTATAGTATACATTTAATAATACTGCTTATGAGTGACTTATTAAAGAGTATTTCACGAGGTCACATTTTGACTTCTTGCCTCGTCAAATTTACCAAATGATATTGACTACCTGATAAATTATATTCTTATAGTAGGAAAGCAATATTTGTAGTAAAGTTACATCAAAGATTGACTTTTGTCAAAAATGTTCAGCCAACATTTAATGCATCAACTGCAAAACAAAACAGCATAGTCTCATGATAGAGCAGTTTTTCAATCATGGAACTGCTATTAAAATCCCTCTGCGATTCTCACATTACAAAAATAAATCATATATCATTTGGGTCAAGTGACGTATAGACCACATATTTATTTAGGTTTCCTTGACCTATCTTTTCTTTTAATTTTCTATGTAAAAAAAAGTTTGGGCCAATTCGGGACCAATTTGGCTGACTAGCAAATGTGTTACCTAAGGTTAGCCTTTTGTACCTACTAAATGAATTTACACATTGTGGAAATTGATAGAGTTGTATATTATTGCAGCCAATTCTTTAATAAGGCCAATTACAATTGATTCTTAGTTTCCTGTTTCCCGCCCGCGTCCAAAGTAGAGAATTGCAAAATATTTAATTATTTTATTTATATTTTGGATTTTCTCTTTAAAAATAACTTTAAATGACTACCATTTGCTACTTTCTGACTTTGATCATATCATCTATAATGATGAATAAACATAGAAGCTAATTGTACCATTACTTATGTATAAAATCAAACATAGTAGTAAAATAATTAAATGCATGCTCCTTGTGAAAATGGCTTGATGTAGGTTGCGACCACTTATTTTAAAATAAAGAAAATAAAAGATAATTAATAATTAATAATTAAAAGTCGCCTCATCCCTGGTTTTCAACCATGAAACAGGAAACTAAGAATTAATTGTGAAGGGCCTAATCAACGAATACACTTCACGATCTGAACACAAAACTGTTATGATCATAAATTAGATGCTACTAATAATTATAAATCCAACGTGGGTTGTGCTCGAATTGCAAACCACTTAATCAATAAACCTTGAATCTACTAAAAATGTCCGTCAACCTTTGCATCAACACAAAATCCCTTGTTATTGGAGAGAAAATCACAGCTGTTTGGATAATTGCACCAGGAAGGTAAATAAGACATGAAATGCGTGGGCAAATGGAGCTGCCCACCTACATGAAAGGAACTTCATATGTTATTTACCTCCTGAATTGCACTCCTGCCACAGTTAATGGATATAGACTTTCACCTGACCAGGCCTTGAAATAAGAAAAAAAAATCCTTTGAAATTTCAAGGGTCCTTACTAATTTTCAAGGGTCCGACCCCGGACCCTTGCTTTTGACATTTCAAGAGTCCTCACTAATTTTCAAGGATCCGACTAGTATGAAGTATTAAATGTTGGTGTAGACTATACTAGAAACCATATCTAGCAATACCTCCTGCTTGTTCACTAACAATATTAGCAGTCGCAAGTCACAGTATGTCGTTGTCGACAATAAGACTATGGTGATGTATGATTTGTACTTGAAAGTTAAAAGTGTACTCAGGGAGCTGGACGTATTATGTGAACCAGATTTTCCAGTGGAACAACAAAACTAGGATTTTCTGCTCTTTGCTTGGTTCAATTTTTACGGGTCACGCGGACTCGTACCGTAGGAAATTTGCGGGTCCGCGCCTACTTTCACGGGTATTTGACGCAAGGACGCGCCTTATTTCATATGCTGCACCTGACTCTCAGCGTAGTATGCGTTAAAAAAAGGATAGACTAGTATTTATTGTTTGGTCCTATTCATGTTTATAACCACGTTGTTAAAAACAATAAGCGAAGTACCGGTATAAGATCTAACCCTATGCAAATTAAAATACACGTATCATATTTTATTTCATGAAGTTAATTACCCTTCCTTCTCCCGTCCTTTCTGCATAGATGGTCAATACAAACTCTTCCAATTGCAGTCGAAGGTCCCGGGTTCAACCATCTCTAAAATCAACTGATTGCTCTTTCATACTCTTATATTTCCACCACGCCTTAACTTAACCCATGCAGGTAAATCAGTTAACAGAAGTGGATTACTTATTACAAATAAGTCATTTTTTAATTTCAAGATCAAACAATACCAGCATATTCAATACCCCAGTTCACGACACATGGCCATATAATGCAATGAGGCAAAGTTGTAATATCCTTCATATAACGAAGTGTGTGTTCTGTCACAAGGTATCGCAAGAAGTAGAAAAACTACGCTATTTAAATATGTTGCAAAAGTGAATTAATTTATGTGTTTGGACTATGTCCAAAGCGCAAAGTGGTTGTGGGAGTGAGCAGGGTATGTGCATTTGTAGCTATTGGGGTGTGTGGGGGTGAGGGGGTGGTGGTGGAGGCGGTGTGTATCAACATTATCAAAAACAACATCACCTGAGGTGATGGTGTTTTTTTTTTCAATTTGTCACTAGCAACTCTCAGCTCATCGCACTAGACTAGACTCGACTGTTTTGTTTGCTTTTTTTGTACAATAGATTTACTTTGGAGTTTGTTTTTCAATACTCTGGCAAGATTTAAAGAAGTTGATTTCATTTGTACTTATTCCTTGCATCCCCACACCACGTGCAACGTCTGAAAAATCAATAAAACTGGATAAAATTAGCATTATTCTTTTATAAAGTACTAGTTTCCTTTGATTCAAATTGGACGTTTTATCAATAAAAATCAATAAATATCACTGGAATATGTTGATATATTAGTGATTGAAGTAATGAAAGGATAAAAAGGAACCTGACATTTTTTAAAAAATAAATAAAATACATTTATAGTGTATTACATTATTCCAGCCAATTCTTTGTCGACGAATGCACGACGCCATCTGAATACATAATTGTTATGATTATATACAAGCAATTCACCTTTTCGGTAAATCCCATAAGCCTTTGCGAGTACACCTGAGAATTTGTCATTTGACGTCACGCCGACTTGCAATGCCGCAGTAACGATGTTCGATAAACGATGTGCGCATCGGCGCAGATCGGCGTGACGTCAAATGACGAGGTCTCAGGTGTACTCGCAAAGGGTTATGGGATTTACCGAAAAGGTGAATTACAACGCCAACGCGGATTGTGGTCGAATTGAACTTCAAAATCACTTATAATCAATAAACAAGAGAAGAAAAGTGTTATTCCTTGGCTCTTTATTTAAATCGGTGCTCAGTTCTATAAAAAGACCCGTACACCTTTGCACCCACACAAAATTACTTTGTGTGGTCATAAAAGTATTATTGTTATTGGAAAGTTATTGGAAAGAGAATCCCTAGATGTTTGGTTTATTGCACTCGGTCACCCACCTTTGCACAGTATTTATCACTGTTTGTATTTGTTGTGGAACCTGAGAGTATACAAGACATACAGTACGACAGCAACTTAGCTCACTTCCGGTAATTTTTACCGGCGTGACCTCTGCTATTACGTAACGCAATGTTGAAAATCAGGTGGCAAATACGGTTTTTCAGAAAACATCAAAAAAATGGAATACCCGAGTCGTTTCTCCGTTCATTTCCATATTGAGCCCATAGATAAGATATGAAATATGAGTATAAGGCAAAGAATAACGTGTTAAAGTAGAATTATTGTGGAAAAAATGAATGGTTTTGGTGCGCGAAGTAGCCTAAAAAATGAGAGAAAATGCATGTCACGATCACTAAAATGGTTATATCTACAGCTTTGAGGAAACGCCGGTCTAACGCTTTTTTGTTATGATAAACATTAATTAACCAGAGCTTGTATTAAATTTTCAGCGTAAATGAGCGGTGGAACAACCTAGTCGTAGGTTGAAAAGTTGCGTTCTTTGAGTCCTCGTGTCGTTAGCGCACGTTGCAAGTGTCACGATGCTTCACGAAATGGATCCCAGCCGGCGCTGTCTATTATACATGTTATATTGATCAATATAGCAATTAAAAACGTCTATTGATATATATTTTATTAATGCAAAATACTCTATTGTGTAACAAAATATTGTAGTCGTCAAAGAAGGTAGTATCATATCATTTAACTGAAGTACAAGCAGTTTTGAAAAGATTGTTGCTGAGTGAGATACTTGAACATGTTGAATGAGAAATAAGATAGCAAAATTATACCCTTTGCAAGAACAAGATGCGATGGCTTAGTGGACAGAGCGACGGTATGCAGTGCGAAAGGTTGAGAGTTCGATTCCTAATTTTTTCTCTCCCTTTTGTCTTTAATAATATAAGCCTAATGAATGTCAGCTTGAAGGCCCACTTTTTTCATGATTTATTTCTTGTTGCTAAGTATTTCATATTTAGGCCTAATCCTACATTCGATCGATTTGATATCTTTTAAAAAAATTCCATTTAAGTTCAGTAGCTTTCAATATGAATTCATTTCAAATAAGGCATGTCAAACTTAAGTAATCATTTTAAAAGTTCAAGATTATATATAGGCCTATCAAATAAAGGAACGTCAACACGGATTTTCACGATTTTTTAATTGGACTAGACCCCTCCCATATCGGCAACATATTTTACGAGCTTTTATGCATACATATTAAATCACGAGATGCTCGAATTTCAAACCTAATAGTTTGGCATATTTGTCATTTTTACACAATGTCCAACTTACATCTCGGATTACACCTAAATTGGAATCAGCCAAGTTCGTTTTCTAGGTAGAGCAACTAACTTTGATGTCTTATTTAATCCCCCATAGAACACCACAGTTAAGCGGTCAAGATATTAGGTGTTTTCTTTCATAATATCTCGCTACTTCTGCTTCAAATGTAATGTGAAAACCTTCCTGACAGTTATTTATTAATATTATAAATATCTATAATAAATTACTGAGTTTGGCGAATTGGTAAGGCTAAAAACTTCTACGTTTTACATTATTTCGGAAAACGGATTTTTGCGTTGCGTAGAGTAAAGTTGTCCGCACCCCAATAAAACGTCCAATTTTGTTTTTGTTTACGTTAAGGGTGTCAAATTATGTTAATTAGTTTCAAAGGCAGGGCAAAGGCAGTGGCAGAACTGCATGCTAAAAATTTTAACGCCAACACAATACACTAATGTTGACATAGCCTGAAATTGGCCTTCTGTTTTGGCATTGGTGTGAAGATACTATGCCTGTAGTCTGGATGGTCATTGAATTACCTATTATACAATCACACAGTATTATATAATACCAGGGACTGTATTATGAACACCTAATTAGTCACATCAATAAAGTCAACATTTACTCAAAAGGATGAAATGTCCTTTTTGGAAGATTGTCAACATCTCATAATGTCCTTTTTGTAGGTCAAGATTGCCATCATGAACATCTCATACCTAAAGGGACGCACCATTTGATACTCGGTGGGGGGGTAGGAAGTTAGGGTCGGGGAAAGAAATTTTTGTCGGCGAATTGTTTTTGGTGGCGAATTTTTTTTTTGCCGCCTGGCGGCAAGTTTTTTTTTTAACATGCATTTATAGGTGGGGAAAGGGTTTTTTTTAGTGTTGGTGGGGATTTTTGCTCATGTAGTGGGTGAAGTTTTTTTTTCAAAAACTTCATACCTCCACCCTGAGAATCTAATGATGCGTCCCTAAGGGCTGTTGGTGTAGCAAAGTATGGAGGGTATTATAGTGAGGAGGGTATTATAGTTCAATTGTGCTAATTATAATATGGTGCAATTGCCTATTTGCCTCTCAAACCACTGAATTTTATTTACCATGAATAGGCATACTCTGCTTTTTGTGGTAATGCTATGTTATCAGCATAACTTAATAATATGAAACAGTAAGGAAATGTGAATAAAATTGTTTCATCTGCACAGTGGTGTAGCCAGGACTTTTTCAGAGAGAGAGGGGGGGGACAAGGCAAACTTCATGCGGGGGGGGGGCAAATTGTCACAAATGGGCTAAAAAGTATAAAGTACAACAAATTTATCCAAAATGGGCTAACAAATAAAAAGTACAACAAGTATGTGCATACAAATCTTAAATATCTGTCAGCCAGCATACCACAGGGGGCCAAGAGGGAATTGAATAAAACTGTGTTAATCCGCTCAGTGATGTAGCCAGGACTTTTGCAGGGGGCAGCAAGGTACATTTCAAGGTGGGGACAAACTTGGACGAAAATGGTACAAAATGGCCAAAAGGTACACCAAATTTGTCCAAAATGGGCTAAAAAGTACTGTAAATGCATAAAAATCTTAAATATCAGGACGGCCAACATCAAACAGGGGCAAGACTTCTCACGGTGGATATGCAGTGATATGATATGGTGGCAAGAAGACTTGCTTCGATCACGATGTAATTGCAATTTCAAGCCATTGATTTATATGGAAAGGATACTACAAATTATATTTCTAAATGATATATATAATCTCCTCTCATACCATTAATCACATTAAATAAAACATTTACATGTTCACAAAATATAAAAAATTTACAAACCGCGAAAGACTCTGACCGCGCAAGGCGGGTGATCGCTAGTTGTTATAATTTTTGGAATAACAAAACTTCAAATTTGCCCGAAATCGTATATTATGGCTTTAATAAAAATATGAAAACTAGGATTTAAAACAATGAGTTAAAATAAAATAAAAAATCAAAGAGAGGTGCTAGCGGGGTTCGAACCAAGACCGAACTTCCAAATATTAGGCCTAACCCCGGTATTTACCACAAAGCCATACCAGTGATTTGATAGATACGGTAATAATAGCTATGTTATTCCCACTCATGGCTCACTCGTGTATTATATTTCTGGAATGAATTAACACTGTCCAAATACTATGTAACACAAACCTTTATGCTGACTTTAAAATTGTTTGAACGTTGGGAGTATTATTTTCAAGGTAAATAACCAACAATGGACAATTGACAATGAAAGTTTCTTTGCAGGAAAAACATCGGCCGTACAATATATCAGTAGTCACGCACAAAGATAAACATTTCAACATGTTCAATATACGACTAACAATATACCCCAACCAAAATTCACGAAATTTTCAGGCAAGCTAACTTTAGTTATTCTATAACATGACACCCATTTTTGATTCCGGCGCTTTTTCTTGCTTGATGATATGAACATTCTTGTGTTCGTGACATGCAATTTTTCTCATTTTCCCAGCTACTTTGGACATGTTCAAGCCTCTTTATTTTCCATTTAATTCAACTTTTACAAGTTATTTGTTGCTTTACACAAATGTTTGATATCTTATCTGTGGTCAGGGTACATAAATGGAGCAATATACGACCCGTGTCTTCCATTTCTGGAGCTATTTTGATAAAACGTGTTTGCCGGCTAAAATTTCAACATTTTGTTACGTAACTCGTGTTCACCAACCCGTATAAATTTTCTGTCGAACAAAAGAGGTCACGAAGTTGCCGTCGTACTGATACCGTATTCTGGGAAATATCCTTCTGATATCAATTAGTTTGGATTTTTTGAAATTCGCGATATCTCCAACTGATATCAAATAATTTGAATTTTTTGAAATTCGCGATATAATGCAAATTTATAATGTTTACTTCAAGGAATGTTAAATATCAACAATGTCTATTTTTAATAATTTACCATCAATTTGTATCATATCCACCGAATATCGTTCTATAGGAGTGATGAGAGGTTATAAACTGTAGCTGGCCATTCCAAGATGTTGCAAGATGTATGGCTAGTATTTATTTTCTTGCCCTGTTTATAACTGATCGGAATTTAGCAAAATAATTTACAGACTTAGTCGGCATAAAGCAAAATGGCAGAAAAAAGATCCACCAAACATTACAACCTACAGTATGTTTGTACAAATACAGTGTCAAATATAAAGTTACAAGAAATAACATAATCTTGAAACAATAATGAAATGACAGATATAATCCTGTAATTTGTTATGAAGACGTATCACAAGTTTAGTAAAGAACATTCGTTACCTGGTAATGGATGACAATCAAAACTCGACCACCGGGTGACTGGCGTTAGTCAATCCGCGTTCCGTTTTTTTTTGTAAAAAAAAAATAGGTATTTGGGGGACAAAATGTGTATCTTCAGACACGTGTGCTTTACTGTACCCCCTCACTCTTGTTGTTCCTAAGCTGCTGTGAACCACTGATTGACCCATATGGTTGTCTTTTACAGTGCCTTTCAGTAATATATTGATTTAGATAATGAAAATTGATATTTTTTCTGCGTCGACCAACAATACCGCGTCTGGTTTGTAATATCTATATAATTTGTTTCCACTTACACTCTTGTGATTTTATGTTTTCCTCTGTATAACAGCGCTAAGAGGCTTTCTTGCACACTTCACTTGTGTTGCTTTTCTCTCCTGTCATTGTATGCTGGTCTTACAAGATATAACACATACCAAGAGATATCAAGCAATAACCACTGACACCAGGTAGTTTTTCGGTATTAAAGAAAATCTTTGTGACTTATACTAATCAGAGTTAATATCTGACGAAAGAAATATGCTTATATTGAATATGTTCAACCCGGGTGTTGAACGTGTATAAGCCCCGGGTTGAAAGCCCTTGCTCATGTTTATAGGGGATTACATATGTACACTGAACTTGACTTGGAACTTTCATTCATGCCCATCCTTCTAGGGTCAGCTAGGGAAAGAAAATCCGACTTCTGTAAGGCGAAACTATCTTAATTAATTCAGAACATAACAGGTGCATGGTTATTACGGATAATAATGGACTTTGCCATAATTATGTTCACTCTGGCGTGAATTATCAAAATCGCCCGCAAGAAATCATTTGCTCCCCCTCCTTTCAGTGTACTTCGGTTATATATATAAATTCGCTTTTATAAATGCGCACGTGACCACCTCCGAGCTGCCATAACAGCTTATAGACAGTAAGTCTCGAAGTGACCTTCTACATAGCGAGTGGTCTTTCTAAACATTTGAATCCAAAGGCTGAACAACATGAGACTGTTGTGCAAGAAAAATTGTATATTTTGTTCAACTTTGTGATTATATTGTAAACGTTTCCGTCTTTGAATATTTTTTCCGTCGTCAAATACTTTCAAAATGTTGTTTTTGGTAACATATTACAGATTCGGAGTTGCAAAATGTGTATTAATTTTGCAATTCAATTAATACTTAAATTTGATGATGATATTTCTCTACGGAGTTCCTATCCCTTCCTGTATAGTGGTCAATGCAATGAAGATTTGATCACGCTTGCTGGTCTTGGTATACCGTGCCCATGGGTCACGTGCGTATTTACAAAAGCGCATTTATAGATATAACCGAAGTACACTGCCTTTCGTCGTGCCAAGCGAGCAAGAATTCTTGCATATTTGAATGTTTTCTGCCGTTTATTACGTCTGTTTAGGGCGAAATATTGAAAAAGTGTCCAAACAACTTGTGTCAAAATCGCTGCGCTCCCCCCTTTTGACCTGCACAAATAATGCCCCTTGGCGGAGGCCTGTCAAAAATCTTTGCTCCCCCTATAATTTAACCCGATGTACTCATAATTATTGTACCACCCCTAACATAATAAATTCTAATATTCACTTCTCAATTTTTAAACACACGGGTGCCAATTTTAGTATGTATCGATAGAGATGTAATAATGGTTAGAGGTAAAATAAATTAGTTTCTTTTCAATATAATTTAGTAAATTTACATCTTTTTACATCTGCCATTAAGGGACTAAATTTAAACGGTGCATATGGGAACATTTGTCAAGTATAAATGAATTTACATTACTCTTTCAAAAGCTCCAAAACAATTAACCATGTATTTATTTGATAACAGAAATTAATGAGCACAAATAGAACATGAACTTGTCATATAGCATGGTCAGCTGTTGTGTTTACTATATATGAATATATTATGTCATTGTACTCTTACGTTCGTTTTGCCATAGAAAACTATACGTTTATGTTTAAGGAATTGAATACATGAATACAAAAGCCACCTAAGTCCATAGGAAGTGATTTTGAGAGAAAAACCTGTGTATCATTTTAATTCCTTCAGTTAGATTTACCTGGTCAATATGGTAAGTTTTACGTGCAAATGAGTGGATTAACCTGTATTAGGTATGACGATTAGCATTTCAGGGACTTCGTGGGGTTCATTTTAAATTTTGGACTTAGGTGGTTGTTTGAATCATATACAAAGACAACAATGTTTGAATGAGATTACCACTAGTAAGATAATACAAAATAAAGCACACAGGTATGTATAATGTTGATAAGCATTCTGCCATGTAATATAAACCACCAACTTTCCTTTATTAAACCCATTTTTTGTTCAAAAGTCACTCTCTAGCAATGAATGTGTTACAAGTGGACTTTTTATACATACTGGATTTCAATCAATGTGTTACAAGACTCAAATCATGGAATTGGGTGATTCTTTCATACATGCTATTTTTTACATGCTTAATAGACACAGAGAATGAATTTGAGTTCTTCTTTCATACATATGACAGGCCTATGTATAGCAACAATTTCCCATGCTTAACTCAATTTGGCCGAAGTATGGACTTAGGTGGTTTTTATATTCATATATTCAATTATAAGTATCAAATGTTTCTTTTTTTCTTGTCAATTATTTTTCATAGGAAATATAGAAAGATATATTTCAACATTTTGCACCCACCAATAACATTTTAACATTTTAATTTACCATCATCATTATATTTACATTTTAGATTCTTCTTTAATTGAAGGCATTATTCTATCAAGATTGGAGTATTCTTGTCCCATAACAGTCCCGGTAATCACGTAATAGTGTCGTCCTTTATCATGGCTCCCATGCATCACACGATAGTTTCTCGTGATTGCTGGTGTCTTGGTAAATCCGCAATACGTGAAATAAAAGTACGGACAGAGGGTTTGCTATTAATAACACGATGATGCGATTTACGAGGACACAAACACACTTGGATGTTATCAATCAAATGTTTCCTGTACGTCGAACTCATTAGATATAGAATCACAGGATCCACTGTTGAATTAAATTTCAGCATCATTAACTTGGCATCATTCATAAATGCATTCTGTACGAAAACATTTAAGGGATCAAACCGAGAAACAATCAACCAAGTATAAAAAGGTGATGAGCACAGTATGAATGTTACTATCATAATAAGTACAATCAGTGCTAGCCGTAAGCGCTTCTTCTGCTGTTTTCGACCTCCTCGTGAATTAATCTTTAGATTCGGTTTTTTGCGTATTAACTCCTTCGCCATCAAAACATAACATACAATCATGACTACAGCGGGCAGAATGAACAGTAAAAACACAATACACAGTATGTATACTGTGTAAGATGTATCATCGGCAAACCAGCAAGTTGTATCTTCTACGTATACAAATATTGGCCAGAGAACAACGACTGATGTTGTCCAGATTGCGAATACAGTCCAGACGCTGAGCTTTCTTGCGTACCTTTGCTTATGTAAAGGGTAGGCCACAGTGGTAAAACGATCCGCACTTAAAGCAGTCAAAGTCAGTACGGATACCCCCTGCGATATCAACTGTATAAAAAGTATAAATTCGCAATAGTGAGTAAAAATGAGCCGAACCGAAGCAAAAACATAGTGTAAAATGTTGACCAAAATGACAAATATTACAACTAACATATCTCCAACAGCAAGATTGGCAATCATAAGATTAGGAATGCTTCGTAGTCCTGGGTGTCTTATTGTCAGGTAGATAACACTCCCATTACCGAAGAATCCAACAAGAAAAAATACAATGTCAATGGACATGGCAATTTTTCGTCTTGTGTCCAATACATAATTGGTTGACTCATTTCCAACAATTGTAAAATTTAGATCCATATTGTGTTTTAGTCAGTGCAATCACTTTACATGCCTTTCAAGTAGTACAACTTACGAAGAAGTGTATTAAACGTTGGTTTAAAATCACTTGGTGAAACCAATCTCACCAGATACTTTATTGTTGTAATTAAGTACGGAAAAATTGTGTTTGTCCATGACGATAAAAATGTTTTAGACCAACAGTGGTCCAATCAGAGCTCCATTCTAGTCCATCCAAAACAATTCCCAACACTGTTCTCACTCAATACCATCAAGACGACTGTCAATTCCTCAAAAAACAATTTTCTGAGACTGATGCATACGTACTGCGCATGCCCGAATAGATTGCGATATATGAAGTCAATCGGGTTGCCGTTTTGGAGGCCACGTAATGCTCTTGGAGTAAAACAGTGAAGTAGGAGAGTGTTACAAAACGTCTTGAAATATCCCTGATGTTCACAATTTAATTTTAGTTGTTGCTCAAACTAACGCTGATTATAGCTCACGTTACAACAAATCTTTCGTCCCTTGAGGAAAATATTGATCATTTCCTAAAAACGACACGCTTACAGGGATATACAACACAATATATAATAACCTATATGTATATTGAAGTTTTCAAGATTCTCGTATTGAATCCTTAAGCGAGGAAAGTGTAGGTATTTAGTTCTAAACTGGGATATTTCAACTGATATTATGTATTTATTTTCCGCCAAATATGTGTACACACAAAATGTGTTTTGTTTTCCATGCTGTTTATTAGCTGCTTGCCGTGTCTATTCTACAAATAATCTTTTCACATCACTGCGTACACCACTTCCAAAGCCTCGCAAAATTAATTGATTTATCGTGAATTTGTATTTTTACAGCCATGTCGTTAATTAGCTTTACTTATTGTGTATAAACTACTCGCTTGGTTTTACCATAGATTCTGAATATGTTTTACCTACTAACCGTTTTATCATCTAGGTCAAAGAGGTTGAATGCATAACCACGTCCTGACTCCAGGGCCTTATTTACCACGCCAAATGGGGTCCAATTGTGGAACGATGCAACAAATAAAAGTATAAAAATAAATAAATAAATAAAATAAACAGGTAGGTCTGAGGTAGGAACATTTAGAAGAGCCGTGATTGATTTGGTATCAGAAATAGGTTACAGGGAATGGGTTGGCGATATGTAGCACATGGATCTGAATCATAGCCAAGGGCAATAAATGTCTTTATTTATGAAAAAGTTTCACATAAATATCTACATGATTGTTCACTTGTTCCAAGGGTGAAATTTCCGTGCGAAAGAGGTAAAGGCTGAGAAAAATCCGACATAAGGGACAGTTCACAAACACTTGTTATGGGGGGGGTGGCTGCTGCAAAAATATTTCATCGCGAAACGGAAAATTTACGGGGCCCCCTTTACAGACCTCAAAATTTCAGCCCCCCCCTTTTTGACATGAAAATTATGGGTCAACCCCATAGAAAAGCCTATAAACTCAATTTTCCCAGGAAAATTTGTGGTCATTTTTTCAGCCCCTTAAGAGGGTCAAAGATTTTCACGGCCCCTTTTTTGCATCAGGCCCCCCTAACAAGTGTTTGTGAATGGTTTGTGTGCGGTAGGTTTGCCAGCGAGGGTGGGGGAGAGGGGTGGTGGGGGTAGGTCTGACAGAAAAATTAAAGAGGAAAGTGCCCCTCTGCAAAAAATGAAAGAGACAATCGGGAAAGGCTAAGTAAAAGAAAATGGGTAAGGAGCTCGTTTTCCACCAAAATTCACCGTGATCATGGGCAAAAATGGTCTAAAATACAAACTCTTTGCATGCTACGCGCGTACGTTTATTGTCCCAATAAAGCCTTCTTTTGAAACTCGAAGACCTTATGTACAATATATATTTAATAAAAAAAACGGTATATGTATAATACCCACCGTTAATACCGGGTCAAAATGATGCAAACGGGATTCTTTTTTTCGTCTCAGAAAGCTGCGCCCCTGCCACGGTGAATGCGAGTGGATCAACGCATATGTGGGGGTTTGCACGTGGAAACATTACAACATTTTGATAGACCTTACAGTCGATAGTTGAAAGCACAAAATGTCATTATGTATATTCATGAAAGCTGTAGAAGTAATACCTTTAACAAATGGGTTTCGTGGTGTAGTGGGACATCTGTCAGCTGTTATTAGTTTATTGAGGTTGTGTGGAATATTGAACCACGTCTTTTGCTTTCAAAAACGCTTACAAACTCATCTCTTTAACAATTGTGTAGTTAATTATCTTGCATAAAATGCCGACCATCAGATTAACTTTTGCCTTTATTTGTCAATTTTTGATTATTCCTTTCATTGCGTTTGCTTGCTTTTCTTTGCGGTCCGCCTCTCACTCGCTATAAAGTTTTTATACTTGCAACATCTGTTATTTTATTTGATGTGTTTTTTGATATACGGTATGTTACCGAGATTTTTCTCATAGTTAAAATGATTCTTGTTTTTATAACTGTTTTGCTTAAGACCGTGTGTGCAGGTTATTATTTTATTGTACTTTTTAATATTTACATTTGTAAATTTTCCTTGTGTAATAGTTTTAATCTGTGTTTGTGTAAAGCGCCTGGAGGCCTTTTAGGTATTGGGCACTCTATAAAGCGCTTTAATCTTTTTATTATTAAATTATCTCTAGTCAAGGAATCGTATATGGTGAGGCCGCAGGCCGAACCGTGTAAGAGTTCCGAGGCTAGAGATAATTCATATCTCAACCTATAGCGAACTAAAGAACATACGAAATAAAGCACGATTATGATTTACGAATCTTATCACAAAACGAACATTCCCGGGAATATTAAATCATTTTTTGTGTGAAATGAATACAGCACGGTGACAAGATTCTCCTGGAACAAGTATTATCTTAACAATACGATAAATGACTTGGGCTATAATTATAATTGAAGACTAGTTTGCGTATGACGTCCTGTCAACCAGACCATAAATGCCGTACTGCGCAGGTCAGCAACCAATCACGCCACGCCTTTGCCAATGTTTTCCCTGACGTCAGACGCAAACTAGTCTTTTTAATTTGGTCTTCAATTATTATTGCGGGACCATCTTTGGGGGGAATTGCGGTTATTCGCTTCAAACTGACCTTACCAGTTTACCCTAGGGGTGTAAGGTCACCCATAATGGATACACAAACAGAGTTTATGATGAAATATTGCGGAATTGCATAAACAAGTCGTAAGATGTCTAATGAGAAAGTTTTGAAGAAAAACAAACACAACAAAACAACAAACATACGAGGGTCGTTCAAAAAGTTCTACCTGTTGGGTCATAACTTTTGGTTTGTTAAAGATAGCTACTTCAAAATCTGCATACCAATAGTTCGTAATGTCACCTACAGGTGGTGAAAAAATCATGTCAAGATCATTTTTAGATTTTTGTAGGTGAACTGAAAAATACAGTAAGATATGGTACACCGGAAATGGTGACGCATCTTTGGATATTGCACTTGAAAACATGCGTGCAGCCGATGTACGAACTTCCCTCTTTATACAAAAAAGTCATATTAGTAACAATATAAATTTTGAATGAATATACACCTTACAGTCCAAAACATCATCTGTGACTAAAAAAGTAAAATTTTGATGGACAGAAATTACCCAGAATTTCAATTTTTGGAGGGATATCTTGTAACATCTCTTGTAATGATAATCAGCATAGTGTCCATCCCTACAGCGTGACTTTTCTAGCTGCGCTTTTAGATAAAATACAAAACTTAAAGCTACTATAACACATTTTTCCGTCAAAAACTAATTTAATTCCCTTTGTGATCTATTGTGGTATTTTATTCCAAAGAAAGCGACATAATGCCACCATTATGCCATCCATGTTTTATTGAACTCAATATCTTCATAAACTGTGTTTGTTGTCATTTATACTAATTTTATTACACTGGTTATTTGTTCTAATTGTTTTGTGCATATTAATGTCCATCATTTTCAGTTTGCGGCAACCTTTTAACCAGTACAAATAATTTTATGATTATTCTTGTGCTTTATACAGTTTTTACTGTATAACATGACCAAATGGAATAATTATGGGATCTGTACTTGGGACGCCTTTGTAAATATTGTACATATTTTGACCGTTTCCGCCGAACCATATCTTACTGTGGTTTTCAGGTCACCAACAAAAATCTGAAAATGGTCTTGACATGATTTTTTCACCACCTGTAGGGGACATTACAAATTATATGTATGTACATTTTGAATTAGCTACCTTTAACAAAACAAAAGTTATGACCCAACAGGTAGAACTTTTTGAATGACCCTCGTACATCGTTTTCAAGCCATAATATACGATCGTTTAAAACGAGTTTGGTTATTACTGAACATGTTCATCAGGACTGTTATGAAACATAAAACAGGTACGAGGGGCAATACATTCTCAGTCACGTGTTTGACGATCTTCTTGGAAAGAGAACTGGCAACCACGTTGCTAAGCAACCATCAGCATCAGTGGTACACAGAAGTTCGTCACAACATCAATAGTGTAGAAAAAGATGTCTGGTAGACATCGAAACGTCCACAGTGAGTACTGTTTATTGGACTAGAAGTAAGAAATGAGTTTGGTTATTGTCATACTGCAGTTACTGTCCGTTTTCCTATACAAAATACACAGTGCTCTTACCATTGACGCGTGACCTCTACAAATAGCCTACGTTAAAAGTATGGGGATTTGCCTAGTTAACGTCGCTGTGTGAAAAATAACCGGCCAATATTAAAAGTACTCTTCTAAAGTTCTAGAAAATATAGTTTTGTAACATGTCCTAAATTTTTAGCTAATTTAGATGTTTGGAAATATGCGTACTTTGGTGTTTTAGTGTATGATATAGGTAATAGTACATTGCCTAGTTAACGTCGCTGTGTGAAAAATAACCGGCCAATATTAAAAGTACTCTTCTAAAATTCTAGAAAATATAGTTTTGTAACATGTCCTAAATTTTTAGATGTTTGGAAATATGCGTACTTTGGTGTTTTAGGAAGGATATGTAAACGACAGATAACACCAAAAATATGAAGAAATTATTTCCAAACCGTGTTAAGTCAACAATCATTATGTTGCTCATTTTCAAGAATGCTGGTTAACAAAAAGCAGGCCATTGTCTCATTTCGTGAACAAAGGTCTACATACCATTGTTTCCTCGCGTTTCCTTTATAATCGGTTACCCAACTGAAGCTATAAATACCAGCTCATTGCGATACCGCACATATAAAACAGACACATGTGCACAACCAGAGACGATATGATTTAATCAGTTGAGCTGTTTTCAATGAGTGTTATCTTGGTTTAATAGCTTTTAATGGGGTTTAAGTCCTGCAAAGGTCGAGGTGAATTCTACTGTAGACATGACTGCATCATGTTTTTCAAACGTGTTTTTGGCATGTTAACATATGACAACTTACACTTAACACAGTATTAAATCCCAAAATGACCTTAAAACCTTCCTGACACTTGTTACTAATATTATTTCATTTCAAAGTTTTGGCAAAGAATAACAAAATTACTATTAGACTGAATTCGTATATTAGGGATTCAATACTGGTCATCCCATCGTAGTTTTATAACATAATTACATAGTATTTGTGTATTTTGGAACAGAATAAAGACGATAAAGTGCTATAGGATACCAAAGGCTGAACGCGTTGTGGGTTGCGGAAATGGAAACTATGCGGCATCGTTTTAAGCTAATATTTGACTCCGGTGCCGAAAGTTTTAAAACTTATCTTCGTAAAAAAATAATAATAATATAATAATAATGACGATTTAATATAGCGCCGGTATCCGCCTTTCGACGCTCAATGGCGCTTGACACAACAAGTTCAAAAGATCTGAGAAAAATATATCAACATGGTGACACAGTTCATAAGAAAAAGAGTCAAATACTAAAAGAGTCACTCTTTGAATGCCTCATTGTATAGATGGGTCTTAAGTCCAGATTTGAAAGTTGCGATATTGTCACATGTTCTTAGTGCTACAGGCAGTGTGTTCCATAGTTTAGGTGCACCAACTTCGAAGGATCTATCTCCCCAAAGGGTTCTTGTACGAAGCTCCAGCAGGCGTCCACTGTCCGTTGATCTCAACCCAGCTCTATCCGGAGTGAAAGCATCAACTAGATCACTCAAGTAGAGAGGTGCCTGACCATGCATGCATTTGAACAAGATCAAACAAACTTTGAAAGACACTCGTTGTTTAACAGGTAGCCAATGTAAGTCCGCTAACACAGGTGTGATGTGGTCAGACTTTTTGGTGTAAGTTATGATGCGTGCAGCCATGTTTTGTAGTCTCTGGAGCCTATTAAGTTGCTTATCTGGCAGACCATTTAGGAGAGCATTATTTCCATCAATTCTTGATGTCACAAAAGCATGAGTGAGAGTTTCTGCTGCATCTCTGGTCAAATATTTGCGTACACTTCCAATGTTGCGCAGTGATAAACAAGCAGCTTTGGACATGGACGTGATCTGATTCTCCATAGTCAATGAAGTGTCAAACATAACACCCAGATTTCTTATGTCAGTGGATGGTTCAATATAAGAAGAACCAACCCTAATGTGCGGAATGTTGACTTTCTCCAATTGCTGTCTTGAGCCAATGATTATAAATTCAGTTTTAGAGTCATTCAACTTCAAGCAGTTGCTTCCTTTCCACCCGCGAACATCGTCAATGCAGTTCTCAAGTTTGGCAAGGCCTGCATCAACAGCTTCTTGAGTAGGTTCAACAGATAGATATAATTGGCTATCATCAGCATAGAAATGATAGTCTACCTCATGCTTGCTTATAACATCACCTAAGGGCAGAGTGTAAATTGGAAATAATGCTGGTCCAACACATGAACCTTGCGGTAGGCCATAATCCAATGCAGCAGTGTCCGAAGTCTGGTCATTAATACAAACTAACTGGCTCCTGTTAGACAAGTAACTTTGAAACCAGTTAAGTGCGGTGCTATCAATTCCAAGTCTCTCCTTCATGCGCAACAGAAGTATTCTGTGGTCTACAGTATCAAATGCTGCAGAAAGGTCAAGGAGCACAAGCATCTGAAATAGCAGTTAAGTCATTCAATTTCAAACCCGGTTGGAAAAGAACGACCGAGATCGCGAGAGGAGGCAGTAAGGTTTAATGTGGCCTATGGTTATTAAAACAGTACCAAAGAAGAAAAAAAGAATTTTCTCAAAATTCAGAACCATCACAGTTAAAGGTTTAATAAAAGCCAAAAATACCAGGTGAAACTAAATGAGTTGACCTGATATAATTATTGTTAGCCAATAACGCACAGTGTCATCGCCCCGATATCTTCATGGCAGAAACGGGGGCAGAAATCGCCATGATGGTAGGCTGAATCCACTAGTTCTTAAACAGCCACGCATGGCCATTTTGTTCTGACCTATTTAATAATTTTGAGACCATTTGCCGAGGAACTAGACTAAGACTATTGATAATAGCCTGTAGATGTCACTAAGCCTGGTACGTCATCTGCTTTAGACTACCTCTACCAGTGGTCTACACTGCGCTAGTGTACCGTGTTATTGTTAACCCCGCAGTGCTGACGAATGAGGGCAGCAGTCATTTTTATTCTGCACATATAAATCCGAATTTGTGTCAGTTTTTGATTAGCTTACAACTATCATATTCTTTCAACACACATATTCAAGTGCCAGCCTAACAATTGGTTTCTTTCGAAACCAAAATTCACGGGAGATGATTTTCTACCCCGATATCCGAAGATATATCATCTGAAAATCAGTACACGAGTATTAGCGGGCATAGCAGTTACAAGCGTATTGATTTAGTTTCCCTGCATGTACAAAATTACAAAAATTATTTACCGGGAGTTGTCGCCTTGTAACGCACTTAACCGTATTGTTCAAAGGGTAATCTCACCAACAATCTGTTCCAACTCTATTATATTGATTTTCCAAAGTAAAATGCTAATACTTATTACAAGGCACCCAAAGGTCCAGAGAAATTAATGAGGTGTCACTGGACCTGTAATAGATGCAGCACCACCGACAGGGGGGGGTAATGGGCCCTAGATGGCCCGTAATAAATAAAGAAAGCATACCTTAATGGGCTCATAAAAGCAAAGAAAGCAAAGAAAAGAGACATCGGGTGCTGTTAAAAGGGGGCCGTTGCGATCACTAGATATTAGTCAAATAGCGGCCAAATATAGTAAATGATGAAGAAAGGAGGCGGCCTATATGCTTCAGGCATAGACGAATCCAATTTCACGCATTCCTACACCTCAATGGCTGCCAAAGTGGGGTCCCCGCCGGCTCCATCTCACCTAAAATGTGAAATGATGCGGCCTTGGAGGGTATTTTAAACTGCATTCTATCACCTGTGTTACACGTAGACAAAAGAATAATGACAGTGTACAACACAAAAGAATCTAACATCGAATTTTAAGCGGCTTTAATCCACCAATTGGGCAGTCACTACACCAGTTTGATGCATGCGGGGACCCGTCATGGCCGACCAAATCCTGACCATGATTTGGCTCGTTGGATTCGTCTATAGATAATCACGCAATTATTCCTGAAGAAGATTGGCATAGCTTGACACTTGTCTGGATTAAGTTGGCAGGGCGCAAAAAATAAATTAATAAATGATGCAAGCCCATGAAATTATGATTTTAATGATTTTATGAAGCTTCGTCAACTGACATATAATTAAGAAAGCAGAAAATACTCAGTACTCAGCGGGGTGTGAACCGCGGACCTCACAATTACCGCTCGACATTATTGACGATGATCGAGAGTGGCAGTGTGATTTTAGGTACAAAGACCAGGGTCCTATTTCATAAAACTTTAAGATCATCTTAAGTCAGACTTAAGATGAATTAATTCATCTTAAGTCTTGAACTCCTCTTAACTTTAAGATTAATCTTATCTTCTATATTATAAAACAACTTAAGATGAATATCCTTCTTAAGTTGCCTCTAAACTTAAGAGGGGGTCAGGGGGCCTCTTAACTTGTGAGGATTCATCTTAAGTCAGAGGTCAAATTTTGCCGCGAAAATTGGTAAACAAAACAATGACAAGTTAGCTGTTTCATTTAATTTAACTCAGATTTAATGGTCAATTATGGCGATGTTTTTGGGTATTCAGCTGCAAATTCTGAACGAAACGAAGCGAGAGAGTATAAATAGACAATTCACCTACATGACAAATGGAATGATCGAGAATTCTTATCAAGTGTCATAGGTCACATCCGGTCATACGGCGGGAAATAAATGATCGCTCCCGAATATACTGTTGAGTTTGGCTTAAATTTGATCAATTATGGCGATGTTTTTGGCAAATCAGCTGCATATGGTAATAAATCAACGAGCTCTTCGACGGGAGAGAGTATTTAGAGATAGGTCGCATCCACTGGATAAATGGAATGATCACGACATGTACAAGAAGTATCGCTTCACACGGTTGGCATGTATCAACATCATCGACCTCTTGTCTGACGAACTGCAACATCCTACGGAACGGAATCACGCTTTACCACCAAGCCTTCAAGTCTTCATAGCACTTCGCTTTTACGGAAAAGGATCTTACCTGGATGAATCTGGAGCTGAGCCTCACGGTGTAAGCATTCCCACCGCTCAACGCGCCGTGAGCCGCGTGACTCCACTCCTGTGCCGGTTACAAAATGATTACATCAAGTTTCCCCGGACAGCGGAAGAAGTGCGACAGAAACAGAGGATTTCATGGCTGTTAGACCAAGGGATTTCCTCGTGTGGTAGGCGCTATTGATTGTACCCACGTCAGACTACATGGTGTTACGCTTGGACCCGATGAATATGTGTACATCAACAGGAAAGGTAGGCTACAAATGTCACATGAATGTATATAAATTATAATACATGTTTTAAAGTACAATCATGACTTGTAATGGTTAAATTGAATAAGCTAGCTCATGAGCTACAAAATAAAAGCTTTCATCATTTTTTAGATCAGGCATGCCAGACACCCATCATGCCCATGATCATCATTATCATCCAAGCATCAACATCATCATGCACCAGCATGGATGCCATGGATGGTTAGATTCAGGGTTCGATTTACTTTGAAAAAATGTGTGTACATGTAGCATTTTTTAATGAAAAGCCGCCTCCGTGCATCCAGGACGTGATTTTCTATATTGTTGGACGCAATGTTCAACAAGCTGAGCTGCCTCAATGCCTTGCGTGTCCGAGTGGACGGACATGAATTTCAAATGAAAATTATCCCCTAAGCTTTGGGGCATGGGCGCTTATTGGAATGAATACGGTACATGTATTTCGCCCCTCCCGAATTTTCAAAATCATAAATGGTGACCATCACGTAAACAGGGTATGATTTAACTTGTGTAGTGGAGCAAAATGCTCCCCATTTTGGACAATCTGCTACACAAATTTCAGCTTGTACCCAGGAGAGCCAGGGACACATTGAATTTTTAAAATTTTTTTGTAATTGTGTATATTTTGAATTGATATCATGTATGTATTTTTCATTTGTTTGCATATGATTGATCTGTGTATGTGTGGCGCTTTACAAGTTCAATTGCAAGTTTTTTTGTTTGTTTTGTTTTTTTTTGTTTTTTTCTACATTTAAACAGCCTGAATTTTAAATACCGTTTAAACGGAAATCGACAGCCTTCATACGTAGTAGGCCTACATGTACATGTATGTTAGTCCTGCCAGCAAGACTTCAGTCTTTATGATAAACATAATGACATCTACGGACCATCTAGGTGCGACGAGTTACAGTTACTGGAACTACATGTATGTAGGCCTATTCATGTTGCTGTACAACTTGCATATTCATTTTTTTATATTGGGTACGGTACCTAAAAATTTGTTGCATTCTCGTTTATGAAATCATGTTTACATGTATGCAGTTAGTTTATTTTATGTCCCAATCCATGTCAATCCAGCAGGCCTTGACCATCTTGAAATTAGCTGATATGCTCAGGATGTGTTCCCAATCAGTGTGATCATAATGACTTAATTGTGCAACCTTGACCTACTTTTTAAACAAAATTGACTCTCAGTACGTGCTTTTCCATCTTTTCCAGACTTTTTCATAAATGGTCATGTGTCTTATTATGGTGGGACCCAAAAATACCTGGTGACGTTACATTTTTCTCTCCTCTTTCTGATTTTAACTTGTTGTCACAGGGCTATTCTTGGTCCAATTGCGTCAAATTTGGGCTCATTATACAGCCTGATTATTCTAATTTTCAAATATGTTTCTCAATTTGGAATGCCAATTTGATTAATTCGTGAAAAATACCAAAAGTGTTGCCTGCCACAAAATTAGATTACATTTGATCCTGGTACCATATTCTATATCAGTAGCAAATGCAATAAATTATGAATTTACTAGTAAAATTAATTTTTTTCATGATATCACCCTATATATTTTCTTACGCACCCTGTATACCAACTTCATTTTTGCATAGTTGGATTCCTTGGAACATAAGCTTTCCAAAAATGTATACTTTTGTTGGTGTGAGATGTATAGTTTTAGACATGTAACAATTTAAGTGAAAAGGAGGACAGATGATCAAAATCAGTGCTTGTAACGCAAATGTGCCCCACCATATGACACATGACCAAATGCGTAGTCCCATGCCTGACACTTTAAACTTGTACAATTTGTATTACCTCCATGCATTTACAGTATTTCTTTTTTAATTTTCATGAATATCTATAGGTAAATATAGTATCAACGTTCAGCTTGTCTGCGATGCCAAGTACAGGATCCTTAATGTAGTGGCACGATGGCCAGGCAGCACGCATGACAGTCGTATTTTGCAGGCAAGTCGTCTGGGCCACGCTTATGAGAGCGGACGCCTGCAGGGACTTCTTCTGGGAGATTCCGGCTACGCTTTAAAACCATGGCTGATGACTCCTATTCAACATCCAAGCACTGAAGCAGAGGAAGAATACAACAGGTAGGCTAATCTATTTCATTTTATGATGTACGGTACATGTATAGATGAATGCCTAAATGATATAACAGTGCAGTGCTGACACCTCCATGTTTGTGTCAGACATGGAGGGCAAAATATTAAATGTTAAGCTTATTTTGTGTATGTTAATTAGCTTAACGAGTGGCATAATTTAAGACTAGGTAGGCCTATCGGTACCAAAAATTTGTTGCCAGGAGGGACGATGGGTGTTTCACCGTGTTTGATGTACCTCGTTATCTACATGTACATGTAGGGCTTCATTTAGGGCTTCATTCATTATACCTCATCCACTGCTTTGATTTTAAAAACATTTGTGTTTTGCATTATCACAATATGGTAAATCGTAACATTTCACATGGGGCAAAAGTTATGAGGAACGAAATGCAGATTCCGTGCTGGTTGCTGCCCCTCTTCCATCCCGCCCCCACCCGGAGGCCGGAGCCAAAGACAGACTGTTGCTCTTGTTATTTGCTTTAGGTATACATAATATATGTGTAGACGTCTTTTGGGTAGGTATAGCTGTTATAGGTTTTAATCAGTCTTAGGCAGGGTTTGAAGGTTTCGGTGTGTAAATTCAAAAAACTGGGTGTGTAAATTTAGATACAAAGGTACAAAGTATCTGCCATGTGGGCAAACACTGGGTGTGTATTTTACAATTTTGGGTATGTAAAACACTGCCTACATGGCTGGCTGCCTATAAGTCCTTGGAAATGTCGAAGGCCATATGGGATCATTAATTATAATTTTGTCTCTTTTTCTCTTTCCCTCTATCTTCCTTTCTTTCTACTCCCTTCCCCTTTCTTTGTGTTTTCCCTCTTGTGTTTCAGAGCCCATAAAAGAACCAGGGTTCTAATCGAGCAGCTAAATGGCCAGTTGAAGAACAAGTTCGCCTGCTTAGGTAGTAGCGGCCCTAAAGTAAAATCACCTGAGACTGCCTGCGATATGATTGTTGCGTGCTGCGTCCTATTCAACATCAGCAAGGATGACTACGTACAGGAGGCTCAAGACGATGATGATGACAACCAACCACCAAACCCTGATGATGCCGGCGATCTTGAAGCCCTGATGCAGATGAATTACTTGGAATTGCAGTCAGGAATGAACTTGTTCGCAATGTTTTTAGTTAAACTGTAAATATGTTACAGAACTATAAACTTAGCTCTGTGTCAGGAAAGAACTTTTATGTTACGGAACTGTAAATAGCTGTGTCTGGAATTAACGAACTAACAAGTTTCAATTTTTGTATTAAGAAGTATGTAAATATGTTAAACTAACATAAGGTCTAAGTTTCTGTTTACTTTTTACCTGTATAATTGTGGCTGTAATACAATCATGTGCTCTGGGGAGGGTAAAATTGAGAAACATAATATATAAAAATTAAGGTGGTGCTACACCTGATAAATTTTTTGACTAACTTTGCATTTGTCTCAAAAATAACTACACACTGGTAACCAAAGTTATGCATATGATAGGGCAAGGAATCCAGTTACTTACTGATATTTCAGTGATTCAAGACAAGTGGTTCATTATGTTAAGAAATGAAGTGTATTCTAGCGATACCTCTTTTCTTATCATAAATAATGTAGCGCTTGTCTTGAGTCACTGAAATTACTCTGTAGCAACTAGATTCCTTGCCCCTATGATGTACATAACTTTTTGTTACCAAATGTGTTATTAATTTTTGAGAAAATAGTCACCAATTTATCAGGGGTGTAGTACTCACCTTAATGAGAGGGCAAGTAATTAACATAAATTGTTCAGAGGTCTTACAATGTGTTTTTAAGGTCATTTTATTTATTTTAATCCAAATTTAAATATGCTTTTCAGTCTTTCTGTTACAGTACAAACTTGTGACATCTCTAATTTTACCTTTCCCAAGGCACAATATTGTTACACAGCCCCATTTGTACACAGAATTCAGATCAATGTGAGATGTAATTTGAGTATACAAATATGTTTGTCTTTGAAATATTTGGTTAGCTGTTTCCCCCCCTCAACCCAACACAAAAGGTGGTAACCACGAGAGTTACCAATTAGTGCGGAAAATGGATAATTTTTTTACCAGTAGCGAAGACCGCGAAATTTGCAAACTAGAGTGTATTTAATTTGCATTGTCTGTGAAGTCAGCAAAATAGGGGGTAATTAATGTGCACTGTCCGCAAAATGTGATTATAATGGGTACTTGAGAATACTTAATTTTATGTCGGTATTTAGTGTAATTGAAAAGGGGTGTTTGAAATTCCAGTCATTGAAAACCACCAAAAAGGGTTTGTTTTTGGCCAAATTTTGTCCTTGGTCTTTGAAAGATTTTGGTAACTTTAATGGTTGCCAACTTTTGTGTTTAGTTGGAGGGTCGAGTTGGGGTGTTGATGCTATGTGTGATAATCTTATTTTGGGTTATTCCATCATGTAATTTTTAAACATGAAATTAGGGTTAGTATTAGTTTATAGTCGGCTTAATTTAATTGTTAATTTTCGGTCTTACAACAGGGATGAGAGTATTCAGGATTTTGTCTGGATTCGGGCTATTTTGTAGTTCAGATTTATGCAATTTCACTTGTTTCAGGACCCTGATCAGTTTCTCGCTGTTTTCAGTTTCTGTATACCACAATCTGAGCATCAACATTCAAAAGCTTGCAAAATTGCCTTAAATTTGATATCAAGTCAAGTAGGAATGAAACATTCTTGTTATTTTTAATCTGAACAAAAAATGTTTGCGAGAATCAACTTCGATTCACACAAATCTGTTTACGAGAATCTTTGCGAGAATTAATTCACGGATTCACGCTGAAATTCTGACCCTAAATTCAGATTATTTTTTGTGACACAAAATCTCAGTATTTTCATCCAAAAATTTATCTCTTTAGGTATGATGTACAAAACATGTACCCTGTGAAAAGTATACATTTTCTGAAGTTAAATTTTATGAAGAGTTCAATATTTTATCGTACTGGTATTCAATCTAATTAGCACCCATGCCCTACTTAAGTGCCCTATATTTTTAAGTGACATTATTTCTAATCACACACTTGTGCACCTTCATGTAGGCCATGGCAGGAAAAAGTGGGCAATACGGGAAGCTCATTGCCGGGAAATTTTTGGTTTTTGACCAAAAAAATAAAGAAATACATAAGGGAAATATGTCATACTGGAGGGAAATTTGGTAAAACTGGAGGGAAATTCTGGATTGCTTGCAGGAAAAAAACATTTTTTCAGCCTCTGAAATTGTAGGCCCTACTTTCTAGATATAGACATTTATTATTCCATGATTTTGACTTGGGCATAAATCATATTTCTAACTGCCATTCATAATTTTAGTCATGACCCATAGGCTCTTCTAGCCTCAGAAAATTATTGAATTAAAATGTCCGGGGTGCTAATTAGAATGAATATGGTACACCATGTTTTTATCCCCCTGACTTTAGCATAGGGGATATGAGATGGTGACGTGTTCCTTCTGTATGTGGGTGGGATATGTGTGCTTAGGAAAATATACAGGATGAAATTTGTTTTGTTTAGCTTGAGACTTGATTTGTATTGCTTAATTTGATGGCAGGGTTCGATTTACTTTGAAAAATTTGTGTAGCCATTTTAGCGAAAACCTTATTTAGGCGATGTTCTTATAATATTAGCATATGTTTACATTGTAAATAATACAAGCTGAAATTTGTGTAGCTGGTTGTCCAAAATAGGGAGCATTTTGATCCACTACACAAGTTAAATCGAATCCTGTTTTGTATTGTTTTAAATTTAATTAACATCGTGTAATCTGTAACGTATTTGGTATGTGTTACAATGACCGCAATGAGGTATGCATTCGAACAGTTAATGCGGGCAATAGCAGCTGTTTTCGGATATCACATGATTGTGCCCTAGGGTGATTGGTCGCTAGCAGTATTTTCATGTAATCGTTTCATTTTTTTATTTCTTTTGAGGGCATTGTGAAAACTTTTTTTTCACAATATCCAACAATTTACAAAGTCAAAAATCTCTTTCATAATAATTGGTAAACTGCATCACATTTCCTTACCATTTTTTTTGGAAACCAAAAAATTTGAATTTTATCATTCAATTACCATATACATGTAAATCAAATAACCAATTATATGATGATACCACTAGCAACTAATCACATTACATCATGATATCAATTAAAATTAGGATATTCCTTGCTTCCAAAGCCATTGATGCCCAAAAACCTAACAGCTAGCATGCAGGTCGGCATGGTTAATAGGCCTAAGTTAAATATTTTGCTTACCTGATTTTATTGACAGATTTATGTTCAATCAATTTAGATTTATATTAAGGGGTACTACACCCCTGGCCAATTTTGTGCCTATTTTTGCATTTTTTTGAAGAATTATAGCGCATTAGTGACAGTAAGATATGTATGTTATGGGGGCAAGGACCACAACTACTGCACTGAAAATTCTGCAGCTCAAGGCAAGTACTTATTGATTTATTGATCAAATATTGGTTTTCCTTCATTTTTGACTGTAACTCCACAACTGTTGTCTGTGCTGAAATAAAATTTACAGTGCATTCTTAGTCAGTGGGAGTGGTCTAGTTCGTAGACACATTTCTGATTGGACAATCGCATGATTTCGGGTGCCGTCTATCAGGCCGTAGACGACCCCACGTCATCATGCGTCTTGATAATGCGTAACACGCGTGTAGAGGTGCGCGTATGAATCGCGCTGGACGCGTAGACTAGTGCGGAATACGCGAACGCGTTAGCATACCACGCAACAGAATACGTGAAGTTGTAAACAAGTTTCGTTCATTATATAATGAGGGGAGTTTTTATGACAGTAACTTAGTTTTTGCTTTAAAAATTGTTTACAGTTATTAAAATAATATTTAACTGACTAAGAATGAGAATAAACGATAGGAATTTTTATTTTGCCTATCTCTACCTATGATAGACGACAGGCAGGTCCAATATTTTTATCGTAGTGGATACCGGCTGCGCCGGCATCCACTACTCAAAATATTGGACCTGCCTGTCGTCTATCACACGGTAGAGGATAGGCAAAATAAAAATTATTATCGTTTATTCTCTAAGTAGTTGTAGTCCTTGCCCCTATAATATATCTTACTTGTCACCAATGTGCTATACTTTTTGAGAAAAATGCAAAAATAGGCACAACATTGGGCAGGGGTGTAGTACCCCCTTAACATATTTTAATTGTCTTTTTTAAACTCTCCATAAAAAATTTTGTTTCATAAAACTTCAAATTTGCGTATTATTTTTCATCGGCAATCTGTTAACTGCAGCCGATGCCATTTTACGATCAGCAAAATCGTTGTTGTGTAGCATAATGATATGCGTCTGAAGGAACTGTGGTGCGTGGGTCAAGACACTGCGTGGTAGTAGGGGGGCTGAAGTAGTCAAAATACTGTACTCGGACGCCGGCGTTATTTAGAGATTAATAACTGCATCTGTTATTTGGAGGGCATTGTGAAAATATAAACTTTTTTGCCTTTGAAACCGAGGAATATCCCAAGGGCTCTGAGGTCCAAAGCAAAATGTTTAGATTTCTCACAATGCCCGACATATTATCGATGCAAAGTAATTAACCTCATTCATAACCGTCACTTTAATCTCTTCACCTTATAAAGTAACACAAAATTTTATAAAAGTTTACAAAAATAGATGATTTTACCTCTTCCTTTTCCAAAATAGATCATGCTAAAACAGGACGACCAATAACAAAAAGTGAGTATCACAATCTGTGCAAATATGGTAGCGCGCAATCCAAATACGGCAGCCAGCGTGCGCGCAGTGTGTTCGACGCACAACAACACGCATTTTTCGATCAATTACGAGATATTAATGACCTCAATTTGCATTCGCGTTTTCACAAATAACTGAATGTAATTGGATCGCACACATCGCGTTTATTAATGAGGTTATGAATACCGGTAACCAAAAAGATGTCTGGATTACCTAATGAATATTTATGAGGTATAGTACATGTAACAACAAATTTTGGATTGCAGGGGTTGCCTTTTGTGGAGAACGAGTTATTGCTATCTACTGCTCTCCTTAAATCTGATACAGAATAGTGATTGTTAGCTCTCCTTAATTAGTTAACCATTAGGCGACGAAAAAAAAGAAACCCTCTTCTACGGGCGGACAGACCTTTCAAGTAGGGTTGGTCGGTCTTTTTTTTTTAAATAACCCCAAAAAATCATGAAAATCTGTAAATAATTTGCAATTTAAAAAAACATTTGTTCCTGAAATTTGGGTCAGCATTCATTTTGTACAGGGAATTTTTTTTTCCCAATTTGTTTACAATCTGGGTTGTCGGGCCCATAGAACAGGGTTTTATCTTTTTTTCGCCTTATCTTCCATTCTTATTGTAAATGTTCTAAAGAGCTTTAAATTTTACCAAATTTCCTGCTTGGCTACATGTATATGCATGTGTACTCTCACATCTTGGTTGAAGACTGTTATATTTGGCATTTTCAGAGAGTGACTTCTACTTGTTGAAATAAACATTTCGTCTAGCTATTGTGGGACAAAACATTTTGCGATATTTTGCTGAACTTCTACATAACTTGTTGGACAAAACAAGTGGCTAACTTATACTTCTACTTGTACTGAGTAGGTGAGACTGAGGTACTTTATAAATGACAGTCTGGGTTAAAATGAGGATGAATTTATGGAAGGGAAAAAGTTTGTTTGTTTCCTGCAGTGTGTGTATTTCATCTTTGGGAGCAATTTTGATTTACTGCAATTCATATTTTTTTATTCCTTTAGAAAGAAATGCAAAACGAATTTCAGCAGATGTGGGCTTGATATCAATGTTAATTTAAATAGGATTGATCAATCTGGTATTGAAATCCAAATTTAAAATACTTTTATCATAAATATTTTTCAAAAACCTATTCATACATTGCTTGCTTGCTTATTTGCTTTAAATGAGTGGAATCCTCAAACTCATGCCAAATCCTTCTGTCCTGCAAGGCCATTCCCAAATCCATATCATCCAATCCAGTATCTTATTCTTGTACAGCACACACAATGAATTTCCCATCTTGATTTTTTGTACACCTGCAGGAATCATACATTTTTTAGAACTGTTTGCTTTCCTTTCTCTGTTTAACCACATTTCATACAGTAAATATTTTATTAGGCATGTGATGTATATTTTTGAATTTCTAGAGACCATAACTTTGTATCTTTAAACAACTTTGGGAAAGTATACTGCGCCAATAAAGTATCCTCACACTTGGAAAAATAATCATAATTTCAAAACTAAACAATATTGGGGTAAGTTGTTTTTTTCATTAGATGCACTATCTAATCATGCACATTATGATACCACATTTAATCCAATGTGACCTCAAGAAGTAAAGTTACAAGCAATTGAATAGACGATGGTCCAGTTTTAAAAGTGACAAACTGGCCTATAGAAGGCGCAAAAAAGATTCCAACAAGCCGCAACAAAGAGACAACACAGTTTCTTCAATGAAGCATTATTTAAAGCTGTTTTAATTTAAGTTTTTACTTCTCTTTACTTTTCATAACTTCACATAACATTTTATTTTTTAGTTCTTTTGTTTCAGTTTTCTTTTGTTCCTTTTGTTTTAAATTAAAGCCAAACGCATAAATCTGCTATTCACCACTCTCAAACCAGATGACTAGTCTGTGGAGTTTTGAATAGGCCAGCTTGTAACTTTGTTCTTTTAAGTCCCATTGGTTTCAATGTGGTGTCATAATGTGGCAGATAAGGTAGTGCATCTACATGTATTAAAAAACAAATTTACCCCAATATTGTTCAGTTTGGAAATTGTGATTATTTTTCCAAGTGTAATGATACTTTATTGGCACAGTATAGATTACATGTGTGTAGGCCATCTTAATGAAATAGTTTGTCTCAAAGCCTTTCTGAAGTTGTAAATGTAATGTGGAATGCGATTATGTTTTTAGGGTTTTTTTTATGTTTTGCCATGCTTAGCTGCAATTTTGAACAGTGACGGGGCAAGTGTGACCGGGTCACTCAGGGGTCATCTGAGGTCAAATTGCCAAATACTTGTATGGGCATGAAACTTTGGGTACAGTCAACATTTGGAGTCACTGTTTGGAAGTTCATTTTGGGGTCATCAGAGGTCACCTAGGGGTCATCTGAGGTCAAATTACTGAAAACTTGTATGTCATGAAACTTGGTGGGTGCAGTCAACATTTAGAGTCAAATGTTTGGAAGGTCATTTTGGGGTCATCAGAGGTCACCTAGGGGTCATCAGAGGTCAAATTACTGAAAACTTTTATGTCATGAAACTTGGTGGGTGCAGTCAACATTTAGAGTCAAATGTTTGGAAGGTCATTTTGGGGTCATCAGAGGTCACCTAGGGGTCATCTGAGGTCAAATTACTGAAAACTTTTATGTCATGAAACTTGGTGGGTGCAGTCAACATTTAGAGTCAAATGTTTGGAAGGTCATTTTGGGGTCATCCAGGACCAATGTCACCCAGGGTCATCTGAGGTAAAATTACTAAAAACTGTCATATGGGCAGGAAACTTGGTGGGTACAGTCAACATTTAGAACCAATTTTTGGAAGGTCATTTCAGGGTCATCAGAGGTCACCTAGGGGTCATCAGAGGTAAAATTACTGAAAACTTGTATGTAATGAAACTTGGTGGGTACGTTTAACATTTAGAATCAAATGTTTGGAAGGTCATTTTGGGGACATCCAAGGTCACCCAGGGGTCATTTGAGGGAAAATCACTAAAAACTCTTATGGGCATGATACTTGGTGGGTACAGGCAATCTTTAAAGCCAAATGTGTGGAATGTCATTTCAAGGTTATCCATAGGTCAAGCAGTGTATTTTTTTTTTGGTGGATGTTTTTGGGAAAATCGAGATTTATGTAGCGGGAATAATGCTAATGCATGTGGTTTCTTTGAGACATTAACCCTAACCTGGCTGAAACTCTAAAGTGCACAATGTAAACTACATGTACTGCACTTTCAAGCATTCCATTTGATGCAACTGGCCAAAGTTATACCAACAAAATCGCTGGCCGGGCTAGGGGAAGCCCCTGTGGCTACATGTTGGTTATATTGAATATTGGGGTACCAAATGACTTTGTTCATCTTCTCTCCTTTTTTGTTTCTTTCCCTTTGATAGCCCAAAAAATGTTGGGTTAGGGTTAGATTAAGATGGCCTTACAATGTGATTATATTTTGTGTAGCAGTTGTAGCCAGTAACTATATGTACATGTATGCCAAATATCCACTACGGTATAGAAGAATTTATTATTTCTTGTTAAATGCGGTGGACAGTCGCTATACAAAATGTCCAAATTGTATTGAAGTACAGATGCTAGTGATAAGCTCCCAAAGCATGCACTTGTTAGTAGAAGCATGAGAAGTTTCACATTTTTGTTTTCGGTAAAATATTATGTTTTAGGTTGTTGTTTTTTTTCAACCTGGGATAACATTTCTGATGTTAGCAAAAAATGTTTTTAATTTAGCGTAATCAGGAAACGATATTGAACCTGCCTTCTAAAATGGTTACTTGATATACATGTAGGTATGCAATGGAAGTCAAAGATCAATACCACATAATTATGGTTACTGAATGACCTTTGACTTTGACTATTTGACTACAAAACTATTATGGTAATAGTATGACCTTTGTGACCTCATTTGGTGACCATGGGTCTAATCCAAAATGGCTCCACAATTTCACATCTTAAAATCCACAATTGTACCATGTGTGGAAATTCTCATGCATCTACTGATAATATACACGTGCTCAATACTTCAGTTCAGCATCTGTATTGTAGCGGTGGACAGTCGCTCTAAAAAATGTCCAAATCCACAGCTCTGCTGTACAATGTAATCATGGTAATGAGGGTTTACATGTATGTTATGTTGTTTTCTATGCTAAATCACTAACATTGGTTTGATAGTATTTTTTTGTTTTTATCGCAATTGAGTTTTTTGCCAATATGTCATGTGCTTAGTTTCTTTCCGCAATTTCCACTTTTGAAAAAATACTGTTAAATACTGCATTCATATTATTATTTGTTTCTTGGCTGTCTCCAGGCAGAAACAAATTCATTAATCCACTGTGCAGCTCCAATGCAACAACCGATCATCATTATTATCATCATTATTGGATGGCTTTATTTCGCATGATACCATAACATATCGGATTCGTCATACAAATATCGAACTCGCCGTTGGCTCGTCCGATATCTTTATGACTCATCCGATATGTTATGGTATCATGCTCAGCCATCCAATATTATATCAAACTAGATACGTTGATATGATATTGTGTCCTCATGTGCTGTATAGTTTTGTGTCATGTTATTTACATATTTATGTATGTTAATGAGCTCTCAGCTCATTTGCATATTTTGCTTACATTTTCATTAATCCACTCTGCAGCTTCAACGCAATAACCGATTAACTTTGTACTGTGCTAGTATATGGTGGCCTGACTGGCCTCACACGCTGCATACTTAACTTTTGTGTCACATTAATTCCATATTTATGAATTTAAATGAGCCTAAGGAACAAACCAAAACATCGATGACGTCTTATAAACGAAACAAGTTGCGTTTAGACGGGAGGGGGGGTAAAAATACTTGATTACGTTTGTAAAAAAACATCGGTCTGAATTACTATTATTATGTCAAAATTTTCAATATTTTATCATTACGTTTCTGGCCGGGAGGGAGGGGGTCGACTGAGAAACGAAAGTAGTTACGTTTATAGGACGTCATCGATCTTTTGTTTTGTTCCATTATTGTTTTCTAATCGATTTAATATCATATATAATTAGTTTTAAATTACTGGATTAGACTCCAAATTGTTAAATTACTTGTTTATTAATCGTGTTGATTGTTTACATATTTTTGTTTTTTATTTATTCAAAGTTTCATGTTAGAAAATGTCATACAAATATCTATATACCACAAGTTGTCAGCCCTTACCTAAATTAATTATTATTGGGGTACGAGGAGCTAAAAAGTGGTGCTTTGTGAACTTCATCTCAAAAAGGACTAATTTCAATGATTTTCCCAAAAAAGGATGCCTTTCCATTCAGAAGGTAGATTTTCAAGGTTTTCTGAATTGATATTTTGAGGTGATTCGCACACCTATGGCCATGCTTTTGCAAGTCATACAACTGATACCGCTCATTGTTAAGCTGTATGGGATCAGTGAATCCTGGGCAGTGAATATTTTGAACTAGGAAGAAAAACAAAGCTAGTTAAACAGTAAAGGACCAAAATGTTTGGCATTCAAAACATGAAACTTTCCAGTCTTCTTATGTACATGTGGTGTTCCAGTCACAGCAATTTTGTCAACTTATTAACCTGCTATACAATCCATTTATGTACTTAATGCAGCCGAATCTTAGAATCATGAAGCCAATCAAAAAAGACATTTGAAAAATATGGGAAGTTCATTAACCTTGTCTGATCATGCTATGCATAGTGATTTCCAGGCATATGAATTTTCAGGTTTAAACCTGAATTCAGGCTTTTTATTAGGTTGTTTTTGTTGATGATCATTCTCATGCCTGGTTTCGGAATTATACTGTAAATTTAGTGATTGGCTAGATAGTTAATTTGGTTTGCTAAAGAGATTAATTTTGTAAAGCATGTTATAATTAGCTATGCTATAGGCATAGGTGTTGACAAAATTTTGTAGTCACATGTGCAGTTCTTCCTGGATAAAGAAGAAACTTGGCTGAAGGTACCCGCCTTTGATGTTGGAAGCCAAGCTTAGCTTGTTACGGAGAGGTCCCTGACTGGATCAAATCATATGAATAAAAAATATTTCAGCTTTTTTTCTTTCAGGTGTTGGTGTACGTACCCCAGGATTAAGCCCATCCGATCTACTCCCAGGATCAGCTGAAGTGCAATATCATTGTATGTTTAAATTTAATATGGACAGAATCATCAAACAATAAAATACAATGCAAAGAACTATTTTCCCACTTATTTTATTTTGTGTTCACTATGTAGTACATAATAGTAGCCTTTAACACATCGAGGGCTCAGGGTAAGAGTATCTTACTTAACACCACAGTTTTTTGAAAAAGACTCCATGTAGAGTCAATGCAAATGCCATGAAACTTTCAGCAGCCTGGTATTTCAAGTATAAATATTTAGCATGGTAAATGGATGATGCTGAATAAATTTTCATACCAAAATCTCATTTTTTTTTTTTTTACAGTTAGATGTTGTTGCGTTGAACCCTCGACACGTGTCCAAATCGCTACAAATTGAATGGAGTATGCATGAATGGGCGACTGCATTTGAAACATGCTCCCCATTGCTGAAGATGAAGGTAATGACAAGCTAACATAATATGTGTCTGACATCAACTGGATTGTAACATTAGCAACAGAATTAGAGGCTGCCTATACTGCCACGTACAATTGCACCGTCAGCTATGGGGAGGAAATTGGTGGGTATTCGGGTCTTTGCGCTTGCATGACAACGAATGCCTCGAGTGCATTGTGATGGAAACTGCCTACCCCCAATTTTTGCTCCAAGCCTGTATCAAGATGGCGGTCCAGTCCAGGTTCTCTTTCTCTAATTCTGTGCCTCTAGCTGACCTCATTGTTTTTAAACACAACTGGTGATGCAGGACAATCTCAAATGGGACAGAAGCATTGATTGTATTATGCTCAGGATTTTATTAAAAATTGAGTTTTGATACCCACAAATTATATTCACTCTACAAAGGATATGTATGACCATTAAGGTGGTACTACACCCTTGATATATTTGTGACTATTTTTGCATTTTTCTCAAAAACTAATAAAACACTGGTATCAAAAGTTATGTATATTATAGAGCAAGGAATCCAATTACTACACTGGAATTTCATCGACTCCAGGCAAGTAGTTATTGATTTATTGATCAAATATTGGTTTTCCCTCATTTTTGACTGTAACTCCACAACTGTTGTCTGTGCTGAAATAAAATTTTCAGTGCAGTAGTTGTAGTCCTTGCCCCTAAAATATACATATCTTACTTGTCACCAATGCGCTATAATTTTTGAGAAAAATGCAAAAATAGGCACAAAATTGGGCAGGGGTGTAGAAAAAGAAAATGGATGACCCTTCTTCACCACAACTCAACATAGTCTGCAAGTTCAGGATGCCTAGACATATATTTTTTTTAATTTGAATGTATGTGAAAGTCCATCCTCTCTTGTAACGAGATTGAAAATTTTAAGAGTGCAGTGATTTATAGTGCGCTGCCGCTACTCACAAGCACAACGCCTAGATCCACAAGCCTCAGCACACATTCCGTGTTGTCACTGACCACTACGGTTACATATATGGTTACCAAAATATGACCTGTTAATACGGTGCGAAACCAAAAAGTTGGCAACAACTAGTTGTTTAATTTTCTTTATTGTTGACATTCTGTGTTGCCAGGTAATTTTCTAATTATACATGCATGAATTATGCAAATTAAAGTTTTCAGATACAATTAGGAAAGGTGTGGTACTGGAACTTGGTACATGAGTAGGAGACATAAAATGCAAAAAACAATGGCTGTATTTGGTTCATTTCCATTAGTAATTATGGCCCTAATTAACTTTCTAATAAATTAAGCAAAGTGAAATTTGCCAAACGCAATGATTTTGTAGCTTAACAGGGTACTATCCATAAACCATATGCCTCAATTGTGTAGTTCTTTTTTATATCTGAAAACTTCACATAATTCATGCATATATAATTACGAAATGATCTGCGAACTCTACTGGTCAAAAATCAAAAGAAAACTGTTGACATGTTTGGTTTTTTGCCATTTTGATAGGAACTTGAGAACTGAATCTTCGAGTTCAGCCTAACAAATTAACAAAAATATGCTGGTGGCCAAGTTTTATGCAAACTTGCCGCTAGGAATGCAATTGTTCCAAAATAGAACCAGTCTATGATGATATCAAATAATTTATTTATTTTTGAAATTCGCGATATAATACACATTTTATGATAAATGATTAAAAATTGATATTTTAACAGTCCTCGAGGTAAAAGTTATAAATTTAATGATATTTACTATTAAAGTGTATGTAGCTGGGATGAAAAGCTGCCAATAAATTGAAGATTTGGAAGTTTTGTATTGAAAATATGGAATTGTTTTCCAAAAACAGGACTTTAATATATCAAAATATCAAATTTTAAGAATTTGTTATAAATTTTGTATATATTGGGAATTTCAAATAATCAAAATTACTTGATTTTTTAAATTGTATAAGTGACACATTTTATTTTTTAAAGCATTAGAGAATGGGTAACCCGTAAACTAGGGATCCAAAATTAATTAGGTTTCCTCATAGAACTTAATGTATTACAGCTCTGTGGGTTTCCTGTAAAAACTATTTTTACGTACATAGTTTAAAAAAGTACAGGAGGAGTTCTGAAAAGGCCACAGAAATTTAATAAAGCAATATTGTAACTAGCCTTGTTCAGGCCTTCTAGGGCTCATGATCAGCAATCGAATCATATCACCTTGGCTTGAATCATTTTCAGGCTCACCAAGTCATTGAGGGTTACTGTACTGATTGAAGCTACAAATTACTGTAAGCATGTTGAAAAAACGTAATCGGGTTGAGTCTGAACCACCAGGACAGCCTGGCAGGCTCCTAGACTCAATCCGACTTTGATCGTTCAACATGATACACATGCTAAGTTACGTCTGCATACAGTTTGTTTGTGAGTCTGTGGTCCTCATGGACTTGGTGAGCCCAAAAGTAATGATAGGAGGGGTGGGGGTCATTAGCGCCAATCCGGCTTGAAATGTTGGGAGGACAACCGTCCAAAATTTAAAAAAGTGGCTGAAAAAAATGGGTCATTTTGCCACGTCCCCCCCCCTGGATTGCCCCTCCTTTAAGGACCGCAATCCAATGTGAAAGGGATATGTAGGGTTTACATTTTCATAGTAATGAGCTTTCTGGTAGAGCAAAATGTAAAAATTAAGGCCCTATGTCACACGGGGTGAAATGAGAGATCGCACAAAATCAGCCTGCAGATTGCTATAAGTAGTGGTAACATTGTGAAAAATTGCTTTAAATTGCCTATGCTAAATTGTAACCGATCACTGCAAATCTAGCTCAATTGTGACCAATCAATAAAAATTGGGCTAAATTTTAATAAATTGCATGAAATTGATGTCAATTTTACAAGATTTGTTTCAAATTTGGATCAATGTCCAAAAATAGGACATCGCCACAAAATATGTTAGAAGTTAGATAGAAATCATCACAAACTTAAAATACAGGAAACATGTGCTGAATTCTACAAAATGGTGATAAATGATATAAATATGTGCGATTTATCATTTTCCCTCATGTGACATGGGGCCTAAAATATGGGGTCATTGGGTGACAGAATAATTTTGAGCATTCGGTGAGAGCAAAATGTAAGAAGTATGGGGTCTTTGGGTGATGGACTGACAGTCTGTACCTAAATTAGGACAGCATTGGATGAGAGCACAGACTCATTTAGAGTACCATTTTTAAAGTAGGGTCCTTGGGTGAGAGTCAGAAGCTTCAAACATTGAATTTTTAGTTCTAATTAGCTTCAATCAGAGTTGTTTTTAAAGTAAGTAAGACAGCAGTGATAAATGAAAGTTTTTGTTCAAATTGAAGGGCCTTCGGGTGATGCTGACCGATCAAATTCAAAAGGGGTCTTTGGGTGTGAGCACAATATTTTCTGAAAAAAATGAGGTCTTTGGGTGACAGTGTTGCTGGAAGAGGTTGTCTTATAGCCCTACATGTGTCTCATCCAAAATGGGAATGCCCTCCTCCCCTAGAGCAGTGATAGGGTTTAAGTGCTGATCATGAGGGGGGGATCTTAGAAGGCCTTGGCACAAGACTGTAAATATAACATGCTGAAGAGGATGCCCTCAATATTTTTCAGTGGGTATATCATTCATAGCTATTCGTGATTTTCAATATCAAAGTATTTCAAACAGGTAAAAATTTTTGTGACAGATGGGTCTTAAAATGATTATCTAACAAATTCAGTTTCTTATGGGAATGTTACAATATTGCTCTAGGAAATTTAAAATTCATTACTACTACCAGGGGAGTTCTGGGGTTTTGATTAGGTGGAGATGGAGATGTATGGCTGAGATTTTGAAAGAATTGTACCCGAAAATATTTGATCATTGAATAATTAAGCCCATGAATACTCTTTCTGAAATATAAATTTCCTGTTTCCAAATGTTTCTAAGATATAAGCTCCCCATTTTGTAACCAGATTTTTGAAATTTTTAACCCACAAATAATAACATGAAAATGCTTCTCATATCAGCCGCACATCCCCATACCCACTAAGAACCCCCTCTGGTAATATGTGGCCTGGAGAAAGCTAGTGCTCAGACATTGAGCGAAACAGCCCCCGACTGTTATGGACTCCAACGCGAGCAGCATTTTCTTACTTACCTCGAGAGCTGCTCGCGCTGGAATTCCATTCTAGCCTTCTCTATCTTCAGGAACTCTTCCTGGATTTTTAACAACCTCATTTCTGTCTCTTGTTTCCAAGTGGGTTGCCCTTCACGTGCCCCGGATTCACGTCCATTGGATGTGGAAGGCTGATCTTGTTGTTGTTGCGACTCCGCTTCCTGGGCTTGTTTCTGTTGTTGCTGTTGTTGAATCATCTTTCGTTTTTTTTTTTTTTGAGCTGTTGCTGCTGCTCTTGCAACCGTTGCAGCCGTTGTTGCTGCTGTTGTTGTTGCTGTTGTTGTTTTTGTAGATCCTGGGAGTTCTGAGATGAGTCCTGCATATGGATAGTGTAGCTTGTAAGAAATTTTTCATTGGCACATGTGAAGTAATTAAGCAAAATCAGTCGGAAGTTACATGTAGATAAACAGAATATTTACTTCCTTTTCCTATTGTTTTGAAAATTCTTTTAACTGCAGTGTAGCAACAATCATGTAGCAACAATCATATAATAAACTGAAAATTGAATATGTCTAACTTTAGACTGATTTTGATTGATCACACCACATATAAGAAAATCATTGCCCCTTGGGATGTTGAAGCGTAATGTGTGATTTGCTTCCCAGCAACGCCCTCAATTTTACTCGGATTTCTACTTTTGCATAATTATAATGCCCATTGGTGTACTAAAATACCACGTAAAAGATTAAGCCTGAAGCGCTTTAATAACAGTAAAATTATTCAGAGTTCATCGATCGAATGCTTGCTAACATCTCCCGTGGATGTTAGCTTATGTGTAGACCTACACACGTCAAGTGCGATGCTCCATGCAGTGTTACACGTAATGATCGGCGAGCGTATTACACGCATTGTTGGCACTGGAATGAAATCACAATTTTCTTCGTTAAATACGTACCTCATTTGTTTGGCTCGAGATCAAAAGGGGATAATGTGATCAGTGAAAACAAACATAAATAGGAATCTATTCTTTATGCAAATCACACATTACTTTAATATGAACCCTGTTTATTTTTCTTATTCAATTGAGATTACTATTACATGTACGTGCATTGGGAAAATGTTTAGAAATCTCATTATGTTTCATGGCCTTAAACAGAATCATGTCTCACCTCCTTTTTCTACCAAATAGAAAAAGGCAGAGCGTTTTGTGATTTTTCAAGGAAAAATGGCTAGCACAAATATCAATCTATTTCTTAAAGGTATTTTTGGCCCTTTTTCTTTTCTTAGGGGGGGGGGTGGAGTGGTGGATGCACTTCAGGGCCAAATTTTATCAGATTTTATTTAATATAAAAAAAACCAATCACCATATGTACCAAAAATGCATTTAAATAGCGCCATCTCCCAATACAAACCACTTTTTTTGGTCTTATGGAAACAGGTACATAGATACTTACTTGGGAGTCTGACAGAGGATTGCCCTCTGTGTTTGGTCCCATTATCCCAAACCGAACTTCTGGGGCACACATCTCTCTCACTAGATCAAGTATTGGATTTGATTTGACATGCCGTCCTCCTCCTGATAAAATTAATAGAGGATTATAAATAAATTAAAATCCATAGATTCCTATTTAGAGTAAATGTCTAGAAAAAGAATTGGAACAATAATAACAGGAATGTATTGAATATAAACTGGCCTCAAAAAAGAAACTTATAATTTTTCACAAGATCATATCTTAAAATCCTCTCCATAAAAATGAACAAAAGGCAACAAATTCAACTTTTGAAAATTCACACACACAAATCTGCACAAAATGATGCACTAAATCAGAAAGATGAGCATATTCGCTTACCTGTTTTTTTAATTTTTTATAATAGATGCAATATTTATTGAGTTATTGTGTACCAAAATCGCCATTTCAAGTTACAAGTGGTCAGATTTTGCACTTGGATCAAAGATTCAAGAAGAATGCGACACATTAGCCCCTTGAGAAGTTAGATCGAAATCTATCCATTCATTCATTTATTTATTTACACAATTAACATAAAAATTGCAAAATATGCACGGAAATATCATTACATCAAAATACCATCAACAGAGATGCCAGTCAGTTTCACTCAAAAAACCTGAAAACGCGCGTGATAATGCAGGCCAAAAAGCCCCAAAACAGGCTGAAAATAAAGAAAAACGTGGGAATTTGAACTCACAAAAAACCTGAATTCAGGTTAAAACCTGAAAACTGGTATCTCTGCATCAAAAATTCATGGAGGAGATGGCCGAAAGGCCAGTAAGGCCAGTGGAGTGGTAGCCATCCCCTTTAACATAAAAGTTACCAAACAGAAAACACAAAAAACAACCGCAAAAAATTAAAACAAACAACCAAAAAAATGCTTGGCAGTTAATCATATTTTGAAATTAAAAGGGCATTTCGTGATCCACAGCCTCATCCCCCCACTTTTCTCAAAATAAATTGAGATTTTTATACCACTGGATACCTCTGGCTACATAATGTTTATGTACCAAATATTTCTTGCAGATTAATTCGTTTAGCAAAAATATCGCCAAATTTTAATTTCGTTCTGGTGCACCAGAACGAAATTACAACACATCGTCTCTGGAGCATTGTGATACATATAATAATGCATAACTCGTAAACGCAGAATCGGAATCAACAGAAATTTTTGTGGATACCTACTGAAAAATGTCATAAAAAGAGGATGCTAGGATCATAAAATCCTCCTTTAAGTGTGTTTCGTACACGTTCTATTTTCCATTAATTAGGAGTGCATCTATTGTCTCATAATAACACGGACGATATCATTATTTTACAATTATTGACATGGAAAGTGTAAAACAAATTCTAATTTGTTTGTTTTATTGTTTTACATACCCGTCTTTTTATTTTGCTTCTTTATGCTCAATGCATCAGATTTGAGCAATTGCCATTTTTTCCGGCAATCCTCCCAGTCCCTCTGGATGCTCTTGACCTGCGTTACCTCCTCGGCAATCAACTGCCAGTATCGCTTCTTTCTCTCCTCAACCTGGAAAAGATTTTTAAAATCTGATTTGAATCATTCTCTTTCATACTATTATTGCACTTATAGTTAAAACAATTTCATGACAATACAAACAAGGGACTCCTGATTGAAGTAATGAATGCAATTTAAAAAAAAGGTTACAAAATGACAAAACTGATTTTCTAGGTTTGTCATACATTTATAAAGCTATAAATTGCCCATGTCCAGGAAGCTGAAAATTGACACAAATCGCAAAATACATGTTCAGTTTCATAATTATCTTAGATTGAATGTTCCGAAATTTGTAGTTGTCAAACAATCAAACAATTTAAATGAAAAATATTACGGGCGCTAAAATTCACTGGGATAGTGAGAAAATATTAGCTTTCTTATGATACTTTAGCTTAGATCCACAAAATGCATTGATTTTGCATCCACTCCCCATCGAAATATAATTACCTTCTGATTCTCATGACCCGGCTTCCCCTGCGCTACCAAACAGCTTGCCCTTGTGCAATTGTATTAATTCTAACATCACGTGCAGCTCCTGCTCTTTAAAATTTCTTTTTCTTGGAGTCTTCTTCTTCTTCTGCAACAAGATAATTTATTTGATAAAATGTTCAGAGAAAAAATTAAACATATGTAGGCCTACTATTTTTATTTGAAGAATAATAATGTGACATTTAAAATCATATCACTGTCAGTTGCTAACTAGGCAGGGTGTAGATAAAAAAAATATGAATTAATTCCCAGACTGCTGAGACGTGTTTGTGATATGATCGTTTTTATTATTGCTATGCTGACAAAAAAGATTTTTGCCTGGAATGGCTCTTGCTTATTTGTGTCCTTTTAATCCTCCATAGTCAGTGAGATAAGCATTTAACTCTATAACCTCGGAATATCCCTCGGTTCCAAAGGCAAAATGTTTAGATTTTTCACAATGCCCTCCAAATAACCGATGCGCAGTTATTAACCTCTAATTATGTCTTTTGTATTGCTTCTATCTTGGTTTGTTCAGCGCTACGAGACCTCCTATTTTGTGAGATATACTTTTCACACATTAAGTGGCATCAATGTGGAGATGAATAAAGTTAAAACATAAACATACCTGTACTTGCACTTCTAGCTCATCATCAGATGAAGGTGCCGCACCAAGTGCGGCAGGCACTGGTACATATATGTTGTTGATATTTTGATTCTAAAATGATAATAAAGGCAAGTTGGGAAACAAACACAGTTGGTAATATTATAGGAAGTTTCAAACATTTAAATAAAGTAGGATATGGTACAGTTCATGTTGAATCCACTGTAGAGTTAGCCGAATGATGTGAATATGCTAAAACTCAACTGCAATAGTCATGGCAAGTAAAATTTACACCAGACACAAAACAGTTAAGTAATTGCATTCCACCAAACAAGCAGAATCATTCGTTGAAAAGGTACAAGCAAGTGCAGAACGTGCTGCCTCCACTCATCCAGTCAACAGGTGTTAGGATTGGTTTTAGCGTAAGCAAGCAGCGGTTGATGACACAAGTGACCATTAATCAGTCTCCTCTTGTCCTCTTCCAGTTAGTCGAATGTTGTGAATATGCTAAAACTCAACTGTAATAGTCATGGCAAGTAAAATTTACACCAGACACAAAACAGTTAAGTAATTGCATTCCACGAAACAAGCAGAATCATTCGTTGAAAAGGTACAAGCAAGTGCAGAATGTGCTGCCTCCACTCATCCAGTCAACAGGTGTTAGGATTGGTTTTTAGCGTAAGCAAGCAGCGGTTGATGACACAAGTGACCATTAATCAGTCTCCTCTTGTCCTCATCCAGTGTTTGCAAACAATAACATGAAATGAAAAAGAAAACAATTGTAAAAATCTATTAGTCAAATGTAAAATCAGACGACGGTGGCCGACATTCATGTGGCAACAGCCAATAGCGTAAACAAAACAGACAATATGGAGGCAACACTGCCTGGATATTGGACGCCCCGTGCCGAGGTGTATTTTTAGCTCTATTCAGCATCGAAGTGGTTACGTAATTCTCTTGGTTACCGGATCACGCTACTTTGGTATGCCTTCGAGTGCCATATACTTTATGTGGTGATCATTTCGATCGTGGTTCATTACTCTAGCGCGTGATCCCGTTGACATAGTAACATTACGTAACTTCGATACTGAATTGGCCCGTTACAAAAAAAAATGCACAAAACATAAATCACAATTTAGCTCTCACTAGCAAGTTTTCAATCACTTGCTACATGTAGTATGTATATTAAATACAGGTTTGTGCTCATGTAGAAAATACTGCCAACAATGTGTTTTCATCCCTTTTTTTTTAAATTAAGAAAATATTGTCAACACAAAATACGGTAATGCAAAGATATTTGCGTGCATGAAAATTTTACAAGTGCAGTTGATTCACAACATTTTCATGCACAAAATTCGTTTTATCTTTGTATGTATTTGTAGGCCGAATGTTAAAATTTTGCACAATTGAGTTCACTCCAAATCGCGACATTTTAATGCTTCAAAACAATATCATGTTTACAGGTAATCGCATCAAAAATGCTGTTCTTAAAAAACTTAATAATTTGCACTTCAACTCAAATAGACTTTTCAAAATAGGCATTTTGTGTTCTTAAAAAAATGTCGCCTTTGATCTACTGGTACCGGTAAGCCAACCGAAAAATGAGAGCTTTGGTACGCTACATGTACATGTTGCGATGATCCAACTTGGCTAAGAATTACTCAATTTATCTGTACAATGCTGTAACACTAACACTACAGTATGAGGGAGTTTTTGATTGCCACGTTGGATCGTTATGTGACGGTAAACGTGAAACGTTGTTGTCGTCGCCAACACCCATGCACTACAACAGTTAGTATCATTGCGTGTTGTAGAATTTGGACTACGATGTCAGTGTGTCGTACTTTACTGTCTGTAGAGGCACCCGTCATGGAAATCGAAACCAGTCCGTATCAATTGACAACAAGACCAAGACGGTTTACCCATGGGCATCGGCATGTACGCGTAGTAAGGGCCCGGGGAGTAATACCCGGTACCTCGCCACTTCTACACAATCGTAAATTACCAGTGCATACCTCTACGAAGGAAGAAAAAAAAAAATTAACTGTATACTGGCATGTAATTTGGTTTAATGCCGAGCTGCAATCACAAGATTCAAGAAGAACAACTTCTTTTTATTCTTTATTTGGTATGTTGTCGATCACATTGCATCCAAAAATCACAACTTTGTCCCAAAAAATGTCACGATTTCTGATAGATTTATACGTAGAGTATACTTTAAATGCAAAAATATCCGCTTATTCTAGTAATCCTCAGTTGTGAAGACGGTACAAGCAGTGACAAGTATTATAAATCCATTAAGCTTATTTCGCTGTACATTTGTATAGGAGGTCCGTTGGTCTCCACAGACGCCAATTTACTCTCTTAAAATTTCATCTTACCTGATATTTTTATGGGTAGAAAAGAACACACATGCAAAATAATGTCATTTTCTAACAGAAAAGAAAAGAAAAAATACATAAATCACACGTTAAATGCAATTTGTTTACCATTTTGTTGATTTGTGCGACTAGTTTCCCCAACCGGAAGTGAAAAATTTTCCGCACTGAATTGACCCCGAACAAAAATCAGGCTCTTTCAAGAACATTAGATTAAAATTTAATTAAAAGATAAGAGGAATTGAGATAAGATTAATATTATCCTAAGATGAATTAAACGTCTTGACTTAAGATGAATTGCAGTTAAGATGAATACTTAAGATCATCTTAAATAGAAGCTTTATGAAATAGGACCCAGGGTCCTATTTCATAAAACTTTAAGATCATCTTAAGTCAGACTTAAGATGAATTAATTCATCTTAAGTCTTGAACTCCTCTTAACTTTAAGATTAATCTTATCTTCTATATTATAAAACAACTTAAGATGAATATCCTTCTTAAGTTGCCTCTAAACTTAAGAGGGGGTCAGGGGGCCTCTTAACTTGTGAGGATTCATCTTAAGTCAGAGGTCAAATTTTGCCGCGAAAATTGGTAAACAAAACAATGACAAGTTAGCTGTTTCATTTAATTTAACTCAGATTTAATGGTCAATTATGGCGATGTTTTTGGGTATTCAGCTGCAAATTCTGAACGAAACGAAGCGAGAGAGTATAAATAGACAATTCACCTACATGACAAATGGAATGATCGAGAATTCTTATCAAGTGTCATAGGTCACATCCGGTCATACGGCGGGAAATAAATGATCGCTCCCGAATATACTGTTGAGTTTGGCTTAAATTTTATCAATTATGGCGATGTTTTTGGCAAATCAGCTGCATATGGTAATAAATCAACGAGCTCTTCGACGGGAGAGAGTATTTAGAGATAGGTCGCATCCACTGGATAAATGGAATGATCACGACATGTACAAGAAGTATCGCTTCACACGGTTGGCAAGTATCAACATCATCGACCTCTTGTCTGACGAACTGCAACATCCTACGGAACGGAATCACGCTTTACCACCAAGCCTTCAAGTCTTCATAGCACTTCGCTTTTACGGAAAAGGATCTTACCTGGATGAATCTGGAGCTGAGCCTCACGGTGTAAGCATTCCCACCGCTCAACGCGCCGTGAGCCGCGTGACTCCACTCCTGTGCCGGTTACAAAATGATTACATCAAGTTTCCCCGGACAGCGGAAGAAGTGCGACAGAAACAGAGGGATTTCATGGCTGTTAGACCAAGGGGATTTCCTCGTGTGGTAGGCGCTATTGATTGTACCCACGTCAGACTACATGGTGTTACGCTTGGACCCGATGAATATGTGTACATCAACAGGAAAGGTAGGCTACAAATGTCACATGAATGTATATAAATTATAATACATGTTTTAAAGTACAATCATGACTTGTAATGGTTAAATTGAATAAGCTAGCTCATGAGCTACAAAATAAAAGCTTTCATCATTTTTTTAGATCAGGCATGCCAGACACCCATCATGCCCATGATCATCATTATCATCCAAGCATCAACATCATCATGCACCAGCATGGATGGTTAGATTCAGGGTTCGATTTACTTTGAAAAAATGTGTGTACATGTAGCATTTTTTAATGAAAAGCCGCCTCCGTGCATCCAGGACGTGATTTTCTATATTGTTGGACGCAATGTTCAACAAGCTGAGCTGCCTCAATGCCTTGCGTCCGAGTGGACGGACATGAATTTCAAATGAAAATTATCCCCTAAGCTTTGGGGCATGGGCGCTTATTGGAATGAATACGGTACATGTATTTCGCCCCTCCCGAATTTTCAAAATCATAAATGGTGACCATCACGTAAACAGGGTATGATTTAACTTGTGTAGTGGAGCAAAATGCTCCCCATTTTGGACAATCTGCTACACAAATTTCAGCTTGTACCCAGGAGAGCCAGGGACACATTGAATTTTTAAAATTTTTTGTAATTGTGTATATTTTGAATTGATATCATGTATGTATTTTTCATTTGTTTGCATATGATTGATCTGTGTATGTGTGGCGCTTTACAAGTTCAATTGCAAGTTTTTTTGTTTGTTTTGTTTTTTTTTGTTTTTTTCTACATTTAAACAGCCTGAATTTTAAATACCGTTTAAACGGAAATCGACAGCCTTCATACGTAGTAGGCCTACATGTACATGTATGTTAGTCCTGCCAGCAAGACTTCAGTCTTTATGATAAACATAATGACATCTACGGACCATCTAGGTGCGACGAGTTACAGTTACTGGAACTACATGTATGTAGGCCTATTCATGTTGCTGTACAACTTGCATATTCATTTTTTTATATTGGGTACGGTACCTAAAAATTTGTTGCATTCTCGTTTATGAAATCATGTTTACATGTATGCAGTTAGTTTATTTTATGTCCCAATCCATGTCAATCCAGCAGGCCTTGACCATCTTGAAATTAGCTGATATGCTCAGGATGTGTTCCCAATCAGTGTGATCATAATGACTTAATTGTGCAACCTTGACCTACTTTTTAAACAAAATTGACTCTCAGTACGTGCTTTTCCATCTTTTCCAGACTTTTTCATAAATGGTCATGTGTCTTATTATGGTGGGACCCAAAAATACCTGGTGACGTTACATTTTTCTCTCCTCTTTCTGATTTTAACTTGTTGTCACAGGGCTATTCTTGGTCCAATTGCGTCAAATTTGGGCTCATTATACAGCCTGATTATTCTAATTTTCAAATATGTTTCTCAATTTGGAATGCCAATTTGATTAATTCGTGAAAAATACCAAAAGTGTTGCCTGCCACAAAATTAGATTACATTTGATCCTGGTACCATATTCTATATCAGTAGCAAATGCAATAAATTATGAATTTACTAGTAAAATTAATTTTGTTCATGATATCACCCTATATATTTTCTTACGCACCCTGTATACCAACTTCATTTTTGCATAGTTGGATTCCTTGGAACATAAGCTTTCCAAAAATGTATACTTTTGTTGGTGTGAGATGTATAGTTTTAGACATGTAACAATTTAAGTGAAAAGGAGGACAGATGATCAAAATCAGTGCTTGTAACGCAAATGTGCCCCACCATATGACACATGACCAAATGCGTAGTCCCATGCCTGACACTTTAAACTTGTACAATTTGTATTACCTCCATGCATTTACAGTATTTCTTTTTTAATTTTCATGAATATCTATAGGTAAATATAGTATCAACGTTCAGCTTGTCTGCGATGCCAAGTACAGGATCCTTAATGTAGTGGCACGATGGCCAGGCAGCACGCATGACAGTCGTATTTTGCAGGCAAGTCGTCTGGGCCACGCTTATGAGAGCGGACGCCTGCAGGGACTTCTTCTGGGAGATTCCGGCTACGCTTTAAAACCATGGCTGATGACTCCTATTCAGCATCCAAGCACTGAAGCAGAGGAAGAATACAACAGGTAGGCTAATCTATTTCATTTTATGATGTACGGTACATGTATAGATGAATGCCTAAATGATATAACAGTGCAGTGCTGACACCTCCATGTTTGTGTCAGACATGGAGGGCAAAATATTAAATGTTAAGCTTATTTTGTGTATGTTAATTAGCTTAACGAGTGGCATAATTTAAGACTAGGTAGGCCTATCGGTACCAAAAATTTGTTGCCAGGAGGGACGATGGGTGTTTCACGTGTTTGATGTACCTCGTTATCTACATGTACATGTAGGGCTTCATTTAGGGCTTCATTCATTATACCTCATCCACTGCTTTGATTTTAAAAACATTTGTGTTTTGCATTATCACAATATGGTAAATCGTAACATTTCACATGGGGCAAAAGTTATGAGGAACGAAATGCAGATTCCGTGCTGGTTGCTGCCCCTCTTCCATCCCGCCCCCACCCGGAGGCCGGAGCCAAAGACAGACTGTTGCTCTTGTTATTTGCTTTAGGTATACATAATATATGTGTAGACGTCTTTTGGGTAGGTATAGCTGTTATAGGTTTTAATCAGTCTTAGGCAGGGTTTGAAGGTTTCGGTGTGTAAATTCAAAAAAACTGGGTGTGTAAATTTAGATACAAAGGTACAAAGTATCTGCCATGTGGGCAAACACTGGGTGTGTATTTTACAATTTTGGGTATGTAAAACACTGCCTACATGGCTGGCTGCCTATAAGTCCTTGGAAATGTCGAAGGCCATATGGGATCATTAATTATAATTTTGTCTCTTTTTCTCTCTCCCTCTATCTTCCTTTCTTTCTACTCCCTTCCCCTTTCTTTGTGTTTTCCCTCTTGTGTTTCAGAGCCCATAAAAGAACCAGGGTTCTAATCGAGCAGCTAAATGGCCAGTTGAAGAACAAGTTCGCCTGCTTAGGTAGTAGCGGCCCTAAAGTAAAATCACCTGAGACTGCCTGCGATATGATTGTTGCGTGCTGCGTCCTATTCAACATCAGCAAGGATGACTACGTACAGGAGGCTCAAGACGATGATGATGACAACCAACCACCAAACCCTGATGATGCCGGCGATCTTGAAGCCCCTGATGCAGATGAATTACTTGGAATTGCAGTCAGGAATGAACTTGTTCGCAATGTTTTTAGTTAAACTGTAAATATGTTACAGAACTATAAACTTAGCTCTGTGTCAGGAAAGAACTTTTATGTTACGGAACTGTAAATAGCTGTGTCTGGAATTAACGAACTAACAAGTTTCAATTTTTGTATTAAGAAGTATGTAAATATGTTAAACTAACATAAGGTCTAAGTTTCTGTTTACTTTTTACCTGTATAATTGTGGCTGTAATACAATCATGTGCTCTGGGGAGGGTAAAATTGAGAAACATAATATATAAAAATTAAGGTGGTGCTACACCTGATAAATTTTTTGACTAACTTTGCATTTGTCTCAAAAAATAACTACACACTGGTAACCAAAGTTATGCATATGATAGGGGCAAGGAATCCAGTTACTTCACTGATATTTCAGTGATTCAAGACAAGTGGTTCATTATGTTAAGAAATGAAGTGTATTCTAGCGATACCTCTTTTCTTATCATAAATAATGTAGCGCTTGTCTTGAGTCACTGAAATTACTCTGTAGCAACTAGATTCCTTGCCCCTATGATGTACATAACTTTTTGTTACCAAATGTGTTATTAATTTTTGAGAAAATAGTCACCAATTTATCAAGGGGTGTAGTACTCACCTTAATGAGAGGGCAAGTAATTAACATAAATTGTTCAGAGGTCTTACAATGTGTTTTTTAAGGTCATTTTATTTATTTTAATCCAAATTTAAATATGCTTTTCAGTCTTTCTGTTACAGTACAAACTTGTGACATCTCTAATTTTACCTTTCCCAAGGCACAATATTGTTACACAGCCCCATTTGTACACAGAATTCAGATCAATGTGAGATGTAATTTGAGTATAAAAATATGTTTGTCTTTGAAATATTTGGTTAGCTGTTTCCCCCCCCCTCAACCCAACACAAAAGGTGGTAACCACGAGAGTTACCAATTAGTGCGGAAAATGGATAATTTTTTTACCAGTAGCGAAGACCGCGAAATTTGCAAACTAGAGTGTATTTAATTTGCATTGTCTGTGAAGTCAGCAAAATAGGGGGTAATTAATGTGCACTGTCCGCAAAATGTGATTATAATGGGTACTTGAGAATACTTAATTTTATGTCGGTATTTAGTGTAATTGAAAAGGGGTGTTTGAAATTCCAGTCATTGAAAACCACCAAAAAGGGTTTGTTTTTGGCCAAATTTTGTCCTTGGTCTTTGAAAGATTTTGGTAACTTTAATGGTTGCCAACTTTTGTGTTTAGTTGGAGGGTCGAGTTGGGGGTGTTGATGCTATGTGTGATAATCTTATTTTGGGTTATTCCATCATGTAATTTTTAAACATGAAATTAGGGTTAGTATTAGTTTATAGTCGGCTTAATTTAATTGTTAATTTTCGGTCTTACAACAGGGATGAGAGTATTCAGGATTTTGTCTGGATTCGGGCTATTTTGTAGTTCAGATTTATGCAATTTCACTTGTTTCAGGACCCTGATCAGTTTCTCGCTGTTTTCAGTTTCTGTATACCACAATCTGAGCATCAACATTCAAAAGCTTGCAAAATTGCCTTAAATTTGATATCAAGTCAAGTAGGAATGAAACATTCTTGTTATTTTTTAATCTGAACAAAAAAATGTTTGCGAGAATCAACTTCGATTCACACAAATCTGTTTACGAGAATCTTTGCGAGAATTAATTCACGGATTCACGCTGAAATTCTGACCCTAAATTCAGATTATTTTTGTGACACAAAATCTCAGTATTTTCATACAAAAATTTATCTCTTTAGGTATGATGTACAAAACATGTACCCTGTGAAAAGTATACATTTTCTGAAGTTAAATTTTATGAAGAGTTCAATATTTTTTTATCGTACTGGTATTCAATCTAATTAGCACCCATGCCCTACTTAAGTGCCCTATATTTTTAAGTGACATTATTTCTAATCACACACTTGTGCACCTTCATGTAGGCCATGGCAGGAAAAAGTGGGCAATACGGGAAGCTCATTGCAGGGAAATTTTTGGTTTTTGACCAAAAAAATAAAGAAATACATAAGGGAAATATGTCATACTGGAGGGAAATTAGGTAAAACTGGAGGGAAATTCTGGATTGCTTGCAGGGAAAAAAACATTTTTTCAGCCTCTGAAATTGTAGGCCCTACTTTCTAGATATAGACATTTATTATTCCATGATTTTGACTTGGGCATAAATCATATTTCTAACTGCCATTCATAATTTTAGTCATGACCCATAGGCTCTTCTAGCCTCAGAAAATTATTGAATTAAAATGTCCGGGGTGCTAATTAGAATGAATATGGTACACCATGTTTTTATCCCCCTGACTTTAGCATAGGGGATATGAGATGGTGACGTGTTCCTTCTGTATGTGGGTGGGATATGTGTGCTTAGGAAAATATACAGGATGAAATTTGTTTTGTTTAGCTTGAGACTTGATTTGTATTGCTTAATTTGATGGCAGGGTTCGATTTACTTTGAAAAATTTGTGTAGCCATTTTTAGCGAAAACCTTATTTAGGCGATGTTCTTATAATATTAGCATATGTTTACATTGTAAATAATACAAGCTGAAATTTGTGTAGCTGGTTGTCCAAAATAGGGAGCATTTTGATCCACTACACAAGTTAAATCGAATCCTGTTTTGTATTGTTTTAAATTTAATTAACATCGTGTAATCTGTAACGTATTTGGTATGTGTTACAATGACCGCAATGAGGTATGCATTCGAACAGTTAATGCGGGCAATATCAGCTGTTTTCGGATATCACATGATTGTGCCCTAGGGTGATTGGTCGCTAGCAGTATTTTCATGTAATCGTTTCATTTTTTTATTTCTTTTGAGGGCATTGTGAAAACTTTTTTTTTCACAATATCCAACAATTTACAAAGTCAAAAATCTCTTTCATAATAATTGGTAAACTGCATCACATTTCCTTACCATTTTTTTTTTGAAACCAAAAAATTTGAATTTTATCATTCAATTACCATATACATGTAAATCAAATAACCAATTATATGATGATACCACTAGCAACTAATCACATTGCATCATGATATCAATTAAAATTAGGATATTCCTTGCTTCCAAAGCCATTGATGCCCAAAAACCTAACAGCTAGCATGCAGGTCGGCATGGTTAATAGGCCTAAGTTAAATATTTTGCTTACCTGATTTTATTGACAGATTTATGTTCAATCAATTTAGATTTATATTAAGGGGGTACTACACCCCTGGCCAATTTTGTGCCTATTTTTGCATTTTTTTGAAGAATTATAGCGCATTAGTGACAGTAAGATATGTATGTTATAGGGGCAAGGACCACAACTACTGCACTGAAAATTCTGCAGCTCAAGGCAAGTACTTATTGATTTATTGATCAAATATTGGTTTTCCTTCATTTTTGACTGTAACTCCACAACTGTTGTCTGTGCTGAAATAAAATTTACAGTGCATTCTTAGTCAGTGGGAGTGGTCTAGTTCGTAGACACATTTCTGATTGGACAATCGCATGATTTCGGGTGCCGTCTATCAGGCCGTAGACGACCCCACGTCATCATGCGTCTTGATAATGCGTAACACGCGTGTAGAGGTGCGCGTATGAATCGCGCTGGACGCGTAGACTAGTGCGGAATACGCGAACGCGTTAGCATACCACGCAACAGAATACGTGAAGTTGTAAACAAGTTTCGTTCATTATATAATGAGGGGAGTTTTTATGACAGTAACTTAGTTTTTGCTTTAAACAAATTGTTTACAGTTATTAAAATAATATTTAACTGACTAAGAATGAGAATAAACGATAGAATTTTATTTTGTTTATCCTCTACCTATGATAGACGACAGGCAGGTCCAATATTTTTATCGTAGTGGATACCGGCTGCGCCGGCATCCACTACTCAAAATATTGGACCTGCCTGTCGTCTATCACACGGTAGAGGATAGGCAAAATAAAAATTATTATCGTTTATTCTCTAAGTAGTTGTAGTCCTTGCCCCTATAATATATCTTACTTGTCACCAATGTGCTACACTTTATGAGAAAATGCAAAAATAGGCACAACATTGGGCAGGGGTGTAGTACCCCCTTAACATATTTTAATTGTCTTTTTTAAACTCTCCATAAAAAATTTTGTTTCATAAAACTTCAAATTTGCGTATTATTTTTCATCGGCAATCTGTTAACTGCAGCCGATGCCATTTTTACGATCAGCAAAATCGTTGTTGTGTAGCATAATGATATGCGTCTGAAGGAACTGTGGTGCGTGGGTCAAGACACTGCGTGGTAGTAGGGGTGCTGAAGTAGTCAAAATACTGTACTCGGACGCCGGCGTTATTTAGAGATTAATAACTGCATCTGTTATTTGGAGGGCATTGTGAAAAATATAAACTTTTTGCCTTTGAAACCGAGGAATATCCCAAGGGGCTCCGAGGTCCAAAGCAAAATGTTTAGATTTCTCACAATGCCCGACATATTATCGATGCAAAGTAATTAACCTCATTCATAACCGTCACTTTAATCTCTTCACCTTATAAAGTAACACAAAATTTTATAAAAAGTTTACAAAAATAGATGATTTTTACCTCTTCCCTTTTCCAAAAATAGATCATGCTAAAACAGGACGACCAATAACAAAAAGTGAGTATCACAATCTGTGCAAATATGGTAGCGCGCAATCCAAATACGGCAGCCAGCGTGCGCGCAGTGTGTTCGACGCACAACAACACGCATTTTTCGATCAATTACGAGATATTAATGACCTCAATTTGCATTCGCGTTTTCACAAATAACTGAATGTAATTGGATCGCACACATCGCGTTTATTAATGAGGTTATGAATACCGGTAACCAAAAAGATGTCTGGATTACCTAATGAATATTTATGAGGTATAGTACATGTAACAACAAATTTTGGATTGCAGGGGTTGCCTTTTGTGGAGAACGAGTTATTGCTATCTACTGCTCTCCTTAAATCTGATACAGAATAGTGATTGTTAGCTCTCCTTAATTAGTTAACCATTAGGCGACGAAAAAAAAGAAACCCTCTTCTACGGGCGGACAGACCTTTCAAGTAGGGTTGGTCGGTCTTTTTTTTTTAAATAACCCCAAAAAATCATGAAAATCTGTAAATAATTTGCAATTTAAAAAAACATTTGTTCCTGAAATTTGGGTCAGCATTCATTTTGTACAGGGAATTTTTTTTTCCCAATTTGTTTACAATCTGGGTCGGTCGGGCCCATAGAACAGGGTTTTATCTTTTTTTCGCCTTATCTTCCATTCTTATTGTAAATGTTCTAAAGAGCTTTAAATTTTACCAAATTTCCTGCTTGGCTACATGTATATGCATGTGTACTCTCACATCTTGGTTGAAGACTGTTATATTTGGCATTTTCAGAGAGTGACTTCTACTTGTTGAAATAAACATTTCGTCTAGCTATTGTGGGACAAAACATTTTGCGATATTTTGCTGAACTTCTACATAACTTGTTGGACAAAACAAGTGGCTAACTTATACTTCTACTTGTACTGAGTAGGTGAGACTGAGGTACTTTATAAATGACAGTCTGGGTTAAAATGAGGATGAATTTATGGAAGGGAAAAAGTTTGTTTGTTTCCTGCAGTGTGTGTATTTCATCTTTGGGATCAATTTTGATTTACTGCTTTTTATTTTTTTTTATTCCTTTAGAAAGAAATGCAAAACGAATTTCAGCAGATGTGGGCCTGATATCAATGTTAATTTAAATAGGATTGATCAATCTGGTATTGAAATCCAAATTTAAAATACTTTTATCATAAATATTTTTCAAAAACCTATTCATACATTGCTTGCTTGCTTATTTGCTTTAAATGAGTGGAATCCTCAAACTCATGCCAAATCCTTCTGTCCTGCAAGGCCATTCCCAAATCCATATCATCCAATCCAGTATCTTATTCTTGTACAGCACACACAATGAATTTCCCATCTTGATTTTTTGTACACCTGCAGGAATCATACATTTTTTTAGAACTGTTTGCTTTCCCTTTTCTCTGTTTAACCACATTTCATACAGTAAATATTTTATTAGGCATGTGATGTATATTTTTGAATTTCTAGAGACCATAACTTTGTATCTTTAAACAACTTTGGGAAAGTATACTGCGCCAATAAAGTATCCTCACACTTGGAAAAATAATCATAATTTCAAAACTAAACAATATTGGGGTAAGTTGTTTTTTCATTAGATGCACTATCTAATCATGCACATTATGATACCACATTTAATCCAATGTGACCTCAAGAAGTAAAGTTACAAGCAATTGAATAGACGATGGTCCAGTTTTAAAAGTGACAAACTGGCCTATAGAAGGCGCAAAAAAGATTCCAACAAGCCGCAACAAAGAGACAACACAGTTTCTTCAATGAAGCATTATTTAAAGCTGTTTTAATTTAAGTTTTTACTTCTCTTTACTTTTCATAACTTCACATAACATTTTATTTTTTAGTTCTTTTGTTTCAGTTTTCTTTTGTTCCTTTTGTTTTAAATTAAAGCCAAACGCATAAATCTGCTATTCACCACTCTCAAACCAGATGACTAGTCTGTGGAGTTTTGAATAGGCCAGCTTGTAACTTTGCTTTTTTAAGTCACATTGGATTCAATGTGGTGTCATAATGTGGAAGATAAGGTAGTGCATCTACATGTATTAAAAAAACAAATTTACCCCAATATTGTTCAGTTTGGAAATTGTGATTATTTTTCCAAGTGTAATGATACTTTATTGGCACAGTATAGATTACATGTGTGTAGGCCATCTTAATGAAATAGTTTGTCTCAAAGCCTTTCTGAAGTTGTAAATGTAATGTGGAATGCGATTATGTTTTTAGGTTTTTTTTATGTTTTGCCATGCTTAGCTGCAATTTTGAACAGTGACGGGGCAAGTGTGACCGGGTCACTCAGGGGTCATCTGAGGTCAAATTGCCAAATACTTGTATGGGCATGAAACTTTGGGTACAGTCAACATTTGGAGTCACTGTTTGGAAGTTCATTTTGGGGTCATCAGAGGTCACCTAGGGGTCATCTGAGGTCAAATTACTGAAAACTTGTATGTCATGAAACTTGGTGGGTGCAGTCAACATTTAGAGTCAAATGTTTGGAAGGTCATTTTGGGGTCATCAGAGGTCACCTAGGGGTCATCAGAGGTCAAATTACTGAAAACTTTTATGTCATGAAACTTGGTGGGTGCAGTCAACATTTAGAGTCAAATGTTTGGAAGGGCAGTTTGGGGTCATCAGAGGTCACCTAGGGGTCATCAGAGGTCAAATTACTGAAAACTTTTATGTCATGAAACTTGGTGGGTGCAGTCAACATTTAGAGTCAAATGTTTGGAAGGTCAGTTTGGGGTCATCAGAGGTCACCTAGGGGTCATCAGAGGTCAAATTACTGAAAACTTTTATCTCATGAAACTTGGTGGGTGCAGTCAACATTTAGAGTCAAATGTTTGGAAGGTCATTTTGGGGTCATCAGAGGTCACCTAGGGGTCATCTGAGGTCAAATTACTGAAAACTTTTATGTCATGAAACTTGGTGGGTGCAGTCAACATTTAGAGTCAAATGTTTGGAAGGTCATTTTGGGGTCATCCAAGGACCAATGTCACCCAGGGGTCATCTGAGGTAAAATTACTAAAAACTGTCATATGGGCAGGAAACTTGGTGGGTACAGTCAACATTTAGAACCAATTTTTGGAAGGTCATTTCAGGGTCATCAGAGGTCACCTAGGGGTCATCAGAGGTAAAATTACTGAAAACTTGTATGTAATGAAACTTGGTGGGTACGTTTAACATTTAGAATCAAATGTTTGGAAGGTCATTTTGGGGACATCCAAGGTCACCCAGGGGTCATTTGAGGGAAAATCACTAAAAACTCTTATGGGCATGATACTTGGTGGGTACAGGCAATCTTTAAAGCCAAATGTGTGGAATGTCATTTCAAGGTTATCCATAGGTCAAGCAGTGTATTTTTTTTTTTTTTTTTTTTTTTGGGAAAATCGAGATTTATGTAGCGGGAATAATGCTAATGCATGTGGTTTCTTTGAGACATTAACCCTAACCTGGCTGAAACTCTAAAGTGCACAATGTAAACTACATGTACTGCACTTTCAAGCATTCCATTTGATGCAACTGGCCAAAGTTATACCAACAAAATCGCTGGCCGGGCTAGGGAAGCCCCTGTGGCTACATGTTGGTTATATTGAATATTGGGGTACCAAATGACTTTGTTCATCTTCTCTCCTTTTTTGTTTCTTTCCCTTTGATAGCCCAAAAAATGTTGGGTTAGGGTTAGATTAAGATGGCCTTACAATGTGATTATATTTTGTGTAGCAGTTGTAGCCAGTAACTATATGTACATGTATGCCAAATATCCACTACGGTATAGAAGAATTTATTATTTCTTGTTAAATGCGGTGGACAGTCGCTATACAAAATGTCCAAATTGTATTGAAGTACAGATGCTAGTGATAAGCTCCCAAAGCATGCACTTGTTAGTAGAAGCATGAGAAGTTTCACATTTTTGTTTTCGGTAAAATATTATGTTTTAGGTTGTTGTTTTTTTTCAACCTGGGATAACATTTCTGATGTTAGCAAAAAATGTTTTTAATTTAGCGTAATCAGGAAACGATATTGAACCTGCCTTCTAAAATGGTTACTTGATATACACATGTAGGTATGCAATGGAAGTCAAAGATCAATACCACATAATTATGGTTACTGAATGACCTTTGACTTTGACTATTTGACTACAAAACTATTATGGTAATAGTATGACCTTTTGTGACCTCATTTGGTGACCATGGGTCTAATCCAAAATGGCTCCACAATTTCACATCTTAAAATCCACAATTGTACCATGTGTGGAAATTCTCATGCATCTACTGATAATATACACGTGCTCAATACTTCAGTTCAGCATCTGTATTGTAGCGGTGGACAGTCGCTCTAAAAAATGTCCAAATCCACAGCTCTGCTGTACAATGTAATCATGGTAATGAGGGTTTACATGTATGTTATGTTGTTTTCTATGCTAAATCACTAACATTGGTTTGATAGTATTTTTTTTGTTTTTATCGCAATTGAGTTTTTTGCCAATATGTCATGTGCTTAGTTTCTTTCCGCAATTTCCACTTTTGAAAAAATACTGTTAAATACTGCATTCATATTATTATTTGTTTCTTGGCTGTCTCCAGGCAGAAACAAATTCATTAATCCACTGTGCAGCTCCAATGCAACAACCGATCATCATTATTATCATCATTATTGGATGGCTTATTTCGCATGATACCATAACATATCGGATTCGTCATACAAATATCGAACTCGCCGTTGGCTCGTCCGATATCTTTATGACTCATCCGATATGTTATGGTATCATGCTCAGCCATCCAATATTATATCAAACTAGATACGTTGATATGATATTGTGTCCTCATGTGCTGTATAGTTTTGTGTCATGTTATTTACATATTTATGTATGTTAATGAGCTCTCAGCTCATTTGCATATTTTGCTTACATTTTCATTAATCCACTCTGCAGCTTCAACGCAATAACCGATTAACTTTGTACTGTGCTAGTATATGGTGGCCTGACTGGCCTCACACGCTGCATACTTAACTTTTGTGTCACATTAATTCCATATTTATGAATTTAAATGAGCCTAAGGGAACAAACCAAAACATCGATGACGTCTTATAAACGAAACAAGTTGCGTTTAGACGGGAGGGGGGTAAAAATACTTGATTACGTTTGTAAAAAAACATCGGTCTGAAGAATGTCATTACTATTATTATGTCAAAATTGTCAATATTTTATCATTACGTTTCTGGCCGGGAGGGAGGGGGTCGACTGAGAAACGAAAGTAGTTACGTTTATAGGACGTCATCGATCTTTTGTTTTGTTCCATTATTGTTTTCTAATCGATTTAATATCATATATAATTAGTTTTAAATTACTGGATTAGACTCCAAATTGTTAAATTACTTGTTTATTAATCGTGTTGATTGTTTACATATTTTTGTTTTTTATTTATTCAAAGTTTCATGTTAGAAAATGTCATACAAATATCTATATACCACAAGTTGTCAGCCCTTACCTAAATTAATTATTATTGGGGTACGAGGAGCTAAAAAGTGGTGCTTTGTGAACTTCATCTCAAAAAGGACTAATTTCAATGATTTTCCCAAAAAAGGATGCCTTTCCATTCAGAAGGTAGATTTTCAAGGTTTTCTGAATTGATATTTTGAGGTGATTCGCACACCTATGGCCATGCTTTTGCAAGTCATACAACTGATACCGCTCATTGTTAAGCTGTATGGGATCAGTGAATCCTGGGCAGTGAATATTTTGAACTAGGAAGAAAAACAAAGCTAGTTAAACAGTAAAGGACCAAAATGTTTGGCATTCAAAACATGAAACTTTCCAGTCTTCTTATGTACATGTGGTGTTCCAGTCACAGCAATTTTGTCAACTTATTAACCTGCTATACAATCCATTTATGTACTTAATGCAGCCGAATCTTAGAATCATGAAGCCAATCAAAAAAGACATTTGAAAAATATGGGAAGTTCATTAACCTTGTCTGATCATGCTATGCATAGTGATTTCCAGGCATATGAATTTTCAGGTTTAAACCTGAATTCAGGCTTTTATTAGGTTGTTTTTGTTGATGATCATTCTCATGCCTGGTTTCGGAATTATACTGTAAATTTAGTGATTGGCTAGATAGTTAATTTGGTTTGCTAAAGAGATTAATTTTGTAAAGCATGTTATAATTAGCTATGCTATAGGCATAGGTGTTGACAAAATTTTTGTAGTCACATGTGCAGTTCTTCCTGGATAAAGAAGAAACTTGGCTGAAGGTACCCGCCTTGATGTTGGAAGCCAAGCTTAGCTTGTTACGGAGAGGTCCCTGACTGGATCAAATCATATGAATAAAAAATATTTCAGCTTTTTTTCTTTCAGGTGTTGGTGTACGTACCCCAGGATTAAGCCCATCCGATCTACTCCCAGGATCAGCTGAAGTGCAATATCATTGTATGTTTAAATTTAATATGGACAGAATCATCAAACAATAAAATACAATGCAAAGAACTATTTTCCCACTTATTTTATTTTGTGTTCACTATGTAGTACATAATAGTAGCCTTTAACACATCGAGGGCTCAGGGTAAGAGTATCTTACTTAACACCACAGTTTTTTGAAAAAGACTCCATGTAGAGTCAATGCAAATGCCATGAAACTTTCAGCAGCCTGGTATTTCAAGTATAAATATTTAGCATGGTAAATGGATGATGCTGAATAAATTTTCATACCAAAATCTCATTTTTGCCAAATTTACAGTTAGATGTTGTTGCGTTGAACCCTCGACACGTGTCCAAATCGCTACAAATTGAATGGAGTATGCATGAATGGGCGACTGCATTTGAAACATGCTCCCCCATTGCTGAAGATGAAGGTAATGACAAGCTAACATAATATGTGTCTGACATCAACTGGATTGTAACATTAGCAACAGAATTAGAGGCTGCCTATACTGCCACGTACAATTGCACCGTCAGCTATGGGGAGGAAATTGGTGGGTATTCGGGTCTTTGCGCTTGCATGACAACGAATGCCTCGAGTGCATTGTGATGGAAACTGCCTACCCCCAATTTTTGCTCCAAGCCTGTATCAAGATGGCGGTCCAGTCCAGGTTCTCTTTCTCTAATTCTGTGCCTCTAGCTGACCTCATTGTTTTTAAACACAACTGGTGATGCAGGACAATCTCAAATGGGACAGAAGCATTGATTGTATTATGCTCAGGATTTTATTAAAAATTGAGTTTTGATACCCACAAATTATATTCACTCTACAAAGGATATGTATGACCATTAAGGTGGTACTACACCCCTTGATATATTTGTGACTATTTTTGCATTTTTCTCAAAAACTAATAAAACACTGGTATCAAAAGTTATGTATATTATAGGAGCAAGGAATCCAATTACTACACTGGAATTTCATCGACTCCAGGCAAGTAGTTATTGATTTATTGATCAAATATTGGTTTTCCCTCATTTTTGACTGTAACTCCACAACTGTTGTCTGTGCTGAAATAAAATTTTCAGTGCAGTAGTTGTAGTCCTTGCCCTAAAATATACATATCTTACTTGTCACCAATGCGCTATAATTTTTGAGAAAAATGCAAAAATAGGCACAAAATTGGGCAGGGGTGTAGAAAAAGAAAATGGATGACCCTTCTTCACCACAACTCAACATAGTCTGCAAGTTCAGGATGCCTAGACATATATTTTTTTTAAAATTTGAATGTATGTGAAAGTCCATCCTCTCTTGTAACGAGATTGAAAATTTTAAGAGTGCAGTGATTTATAGTGCGCTGCCGCTACTCACAAGCACAACGCCTAGATCCACAAGCCTCAGCACACATTCCGTGTTGTCACTGACCACTACGGTTACATATATGGTTACCAAAATATGACCTGTTAATACGGTGCGAAACCAAAAAGTTGGCAACAACTAGTTGTTTAATTTTCTTTATTTTTGACATTCTGTGTTGCCAGGTAATTTTCTAATTATACATGCATGAATTATGCAAATTAAAGTTTTCAGATACAATTAGGAAAGGTGTGGTACTGGAACTTGGTACATGAGTAGGAGACATAAAATGCAAAAAAACAATGGCTGTATTTGGTTCATTTCCATTAGTAATTATGGCCCTAATTAACTTTCTAATAAATTAAGCAAAGTGAAATTTGCCAAACGCAATGATTTTGTAGCTTAACAGGGTACTATCCATAAACCATATGCCTCAATTGTGTAGTTCTTTTTATATCTGAAAACTTCACATAATTCATGCATATATAATTACGAAATGATCTGCGAACTCTACTGGTCAAAAATCAAAAGAAAACTGTTGACATGTTTGGTTTTTGCCATTTTGATAGGAACTTGAGAACTGAATCTTCGAGTTCAGCCTAACAAATTAACAAAAATATGCTGGTGGCCAAGTTTTATGCAAACTTGCCGCTAGGAATGCAATTGTTCCAAAATAGAACCAGTCTATGATGATATCAAATAATTTATTTATTTTTGAAATTCGCGATATAATACACATTTTATGATAAATGATTAAAATTGATATTTTAACAGTCCTCGAGGTAAAAGTTATAAATTTAATGATATTTACTATTAAAGTGTATGTAGCTGGGATGAAAAGCTGCCAATAAATTGAAGATTTGGAAGTTTTGTATTGAAAATATGGAATTGTTTTCCAAAAACAGGACTTTAATATATCAAAAATATCAAATTTTAAGAATTTGTTATAAATTTTGTATATATTGGGAATTTCAAATAATCAAAATTACTTGATTTTTTAAATTGTATAAGTGACACATTTTATTTTTTAAAGCATTAGAGAATGGGTAACCCGTAAACTAGGGATCCAAAATTAATTAGGTTTCCTCATAGAACTTAATGTATTACAGCTCTGTGGGTTTCCTGTAAAAACTATTTTTACGTACATAGTTTAAAAAAGTACAGGAGGAGTTCTGAAAAGGCCACAGAAATTTAATAAAGCAATATTGTAACTAGCCTTGTTCAGGCCTTCTAGGGCTCATGATCAGCAATCGAATCATATCACCTTGGCTTGAATCATTTTCAGGCTCACCAAGTCATTGAGGGTTAATGTACTGATTGAAGCTACAAATTACTGTACGCATGTTGAAAAAACGTAATCGGGTTGAGTCTGAACCACCAGGACAGCCTGGCAGGCTCCTAGACTCAATCCGACTTTGATCGGTCAACATGATACACATGCTAAGTTACGTCTGCATACAGTTTGTTTGTGAGTCTGTGGTCCTCATGGACTTGGTGAGCCCAAAAGTAATGATAGGAGGGGTGGGGGTCATTAGCGCCAATCCGGCTTGAAATGTTGGGAGGACAACCGTCCAAAATTTAAAAAAGTGGCTGAAAAAATGGGTCATTTTGCCACGTCCCCCCCCCCTGGATTGCCCCTCCTTTAAGGACCGCAATCCAATGTGAAAGGGATATGTAGGGTTTACATTTTCATAGTAATGAGCTTTCTGGTAGAGCAAAATGTAAAAATTAAGGCCCTATGTCACACGGGGTGAAATGAGAGATCGCACAAAATCAGCCTGCAGATTGCTATAAGTAGTGGTAACATTGTGAAAAATTGCTTTAAATTGCCTATGCTAAATTGTAACCGATCACTGCAAATCTAGCTCAATTGTGACCAATCAATAAAAATTGGGCTAAATTTTAATAAATTGCATGAAATTGAGGTCAATTTTACAAGATTTGTTTCAAATTTGGATCAATGTCCAAAAATAGGACATCGCCACAAAATATGTTAGAAGTTAGATAGAAATCATCACAAACTTAAAATACAGGAAACATGTGCTGAATTCTACAAAATGGTGATAAATGATATAAATATGTGCGATTTATCATTTTCCCTCATGTGACATGGGGCCTAAAATATGGGGTCATTGGGTGACAGAATAATTTTGAGCATTCGGTGAGAGCAAAATGTAAGAAGTATGGGGTCTTTGGGTGATGGACTGACAGTCTGTACCTAAATTAGGACAGCATTGGATGAGAGCACAGACTCATTTAGAGTACCATTTTTAAAGTAGGGTCCTTGGGTGAGAGTCAGAAGCTTCAAACATTGAATTTTTAGTTCTAATTAGCTTCAATCAGAGTTGTTTTTAAAGTAAGTAAGACAGCAGTGATAAATGAAAGTTTTTGTTCAAATTGAAGGGCCTTCGGGTGATGCTGACCGATCAAATTCAAAAGGGGTCTTTGGGTGTGAGCACAATATTTTCTGAAAAAAATGAGGTCTTTGGGTGACAGTGTTGCTGGAAGAGGTTGTCTTATAGCCCTACATGTGTCTCATCCAAAATGGGAATGCCCTCCTCCCCTAGAGCAGTGATAGGGTTTAAGTGCTGATCATGAGGGGGGGATCTTAGAAGGCCTTGGCACAAGACTGTAAATATAACATGCTGAAGAGGATGCCCTCAATATTTTTCAGTGGGTATATCATTCATAGCTATTCGTGATTTTCAATATCAAAGTATTTCAAACAGGTAAAAATTTTTGTGACAGATGGGTCTTAAAATGATTATCTAACAAATTCAGTTTCTTATGGGAATGTTACAATATTGCTCTAGGAAATTTAAAAATTCATTACTACTACCAGGGGAGTTCTGGGGTTTTGATTAGGTGGAGATGGAGATGTATGGCTGAGATTTTGAAAGAATTGTACCCGAAAATATTTGATCATTGAATAATTAAGCCCATGAATACTCTTTCTGAAATATAAATTTCCTGTTTCCAAATGTTTCTAAGATATAAGCTCCCCCATTTTGTAACCAGATTTTTGAAATTTTTTAACCCACAAATAATAACATGAAAATGCTTCTCATATCAGCCGCACATCCCCATACCCACTAAGAACCCCCTCTGGTAATATGTGGCCTGGAGAAAGCTAGTGCTCAGACATTGAGCGAAACAGCCCCCCGACTGCTATGGACTCCAACGCGAGCAGCATTTTCTTACTTACCTCGAGCTGCTCGCGCTGGAATTCCATTCTAGCCTTCTCTATCTTCAGGAACTCTTCCTGGATTTTTAACAACCTCATTTCTGTCTCTTGTTTCCAAGTGGGTTGCCCTTCACGTGCCCCGGATTCACGTCCATTGGATGTGGAAGGCTGATCTTGTTGTTGTTGCGACTCCGCTTCCTGGGCTTGTTTCTGTTGTTGCTGTTGTTGAATCATCTTTCGTTTTTTCTCTCTCTGGAGCTGTTGCTGCTGCTCTTGCAACCGTTGCAGCCGTTGTTGCTGCTGTTGTTGTTGCTGTTGTTGTTTTTGTAGATCCTGGGAGTTCTGAGATGAGTCCTGCATATGGATAGTGTAGCTTGTAAGAAATTTTTCATTGGCACATGTGAAGTAATTAAGCAAAATCAGTCGGAAGTTACATGTAGATAAACAGAATATTTACTTCCTTTTCCTATTGTTTTGAAAATTCTTTTAACTGCAGTGTAGCAACAATCATGTAGCAACAATCATATAATAAACTGAAAATTGAATATGTCTAACTTTAGACTGATTTTGATTGATCACACCACATATAAGAAAATCATTGCCCCTTGGGATGTTGAAGCGTAATGTGTGATTTGCTTCCCAGCAACGCCCTCAATTTTACTCGGATTTCTACTTTTTGCATAATTATAATGCCCATTGGTGTACTAAAATACCACGTAAAAGATTAAGCCTGAAGCGCTTTAATAACAGTAAAATTATTCAGAGTTCATCGATCGAATGCTTGCTAACATCTCCGTGGATGTTAGCTTATGTGTGAGACCTACACACGTCAAGTGCGATGCTCCATGCAGTGTTACACGTAATGATCGGCGAGCGTATTACACGCATTGTTGGCACTGGAATGAAATCACAATTTTCTTCGTTAAATACGTACCTCATTTGTTTGGCTCGAGATCAAACGGGGATAATGTGATCAGTGAAAACAAACATAAATAGGAATCTATTCTTTATGCAAATCACACATTACTTTAATATGAACCCTGTTTATTTTTCTTATTCAATTGAGATTACTATTACATGTACGTGCATTGGGAAAATGTTTAGAAATCTCATTATGTTTCATGGCCTTAAACAGAATCATGTCTCACCTCCTTTTTCTACCAAATAGAACAAGGCAGAGCGTTTTGTGATTTTTCAAGGAAAAATGGCTAGCACAAATATCAATCTATTTCTTAAAGGTATTTTTGGCCCTTTTTCTTTTCTTAGGGGGGGGGGGTGGAGTGGTGGATGCACTTCAGGGCCAAATTTTATCAGATTTTATTTAATATAAAAAAAACCAATCACCATATGTACCAAAAATGCATTTAAATAGCGCCATCTCCCAATACAAACCACTTTTTTTTGGTCTTATGGAAACAGGTACATAGATACTTACTTGGGAGTCTGACAGAGGATTGCCCTCTGTGTTTGGTCCCATTATCCCAAACCGAACTTCTGGGGCACACATCTCTCTCACTAGATCAAGTATTGGATTTGATTTGACATGCCGTCCTCCTCCTGATAAAATTAATAGAGGATTATAAATAAATTAAAATCCATAGATTCCTATTTAGAGTAAATGTTTAGAAAAAGAATTGGAACAATAATAACAGGAATGTATTGAATATAAACTGGCCTCAAAAAGAAACTTATAATTTTTCACAAGATCATATCTTAAAATCCTCTCCATAAAAATGAACAAAAAGGCAACAAATTCAACTTTTGAAAATTCACACACACAAATCTGCACAAAATGATGCACTAAATCAGAAAGATGAGCATATTCGCTTACCTGTTTTTTTAATTTTTTATAATAGATGCAATATTTATTGAGTTATTGTGTACCAAAATCGCCATTTCAAGTTACAAGTGGTCAGATTTTGCACTTGGATCAAAGATTCAAGAAGAATGCGACACATTAGCCCCTTGAGAAGTTAGATCGAAATCTATCCATTCATTCATTTATTTATTTACACAATTAACATAAAAATTGCAAAATATGCACGGAAATATCATTACATCAAAATACCATCAACAGAGATGCCAGTCAGTTTCACTCAAAAAACCTGAAAACGCGCGTGATAATGCAGGCCAAAAAGCCCCAAAACAGGCTGAAAATAAAGAAAAACGTGGGAATTTGAACTCACAAAAAACCTGAATTCAGGTTAAAACCTGAAAACTGGTATCTCTGCATCAAAAATTCATGGAGGAGATGGCCGAAAGGCCAGTAAGGCCAGTGGAGTGGTAGCCATCCCCTTTAACATAAAAGTTACCAAACAGAAAACACAAAAACAACCGCAAAAATTAAAACAAACAACCAAAAAAATGCTTGGCAGTTAATCATATTTTGAAATTAAAAGGGCATTTCGTGATCCACAGCCTCATCCCCCCACTTTTCTCAAAATAAATTTTATACCACTGGATACCTCTGGCTACATAATGTTTATGTACCAAATATTTCTTGCAGATTAATTCGTTTAGCAAAAATATCGCCAAATTTTAATTTCGTTCTGGTGCACCAGAACGAAATTACAACACATCGTCTCTGGAGCATTGTGATACACATATAATAATGCATAACTCGTAAACGCAGAATCGGAATCAACAGAAATTTTTGTGGATACCTACTGAAAAATGTCATAAAAAGAGGATGCTAGGATCATAAAATCCTCCTTTAAGTGTGTTTCGTACACGTTCTATTTTCCATTAATTAGAGTGCATCTATTGTCTCATAATAACACGGACGATATCATTATTTTACAATTATTGACATGGAAAGTGTAAAACAAATTCTAATTTGTTTGTTTTATTGTTTTACATACCCGTCTTTTTATTTTGCTTCTTTATGCTCAATGCATCAGATTTGAGCAATTGCCATTTTTTTCTGCTGTCTTCCCAGTCCCTCTGGATGCTCTTGACCTGCGTTACCTCCTCGGCAATCAACTGCCAGTATCGCTTCTTTCTCTCCTCAACCTGGAAAAGATTTTTAAAATCTGATTTGAATCATTCTCTTTCATACTATTATTAGGGATGCCCACTCTCAATACAGTTTCCACTAGAACGATTTTTCATTTACTGTGTGCGTGCACTCACACACGTATTGTCTATGGAGAAACTGATCGATACAAGAAATCCCAGGCATGTTAAATGGCGTACATACTTGTTTTGATCCAAATGTAGGCCTATATCAGGGTGTTTCAAGAAATTCCTGATTCCACCAGAAAACATTCACCAAACTTTTTCCTGTTTGGTCAGTAAATAGAGAGGACCTTCCTGCATGAAGAGATCAACTTTTTTTAATGAAAAATTTAATGAGATGAGAACTACAACAGGTTGAAGTGACACCATTCCGTGCATCAGGTGTTCAAACGCAATTATCTCCAAATTTGGAGTGAATCAGACAAGCAAACTTACATACTCATAAAATTTAACTATTTATGAAGACAAAATGTGTAGGATGTTAAGAAATTTAAGAATGTTTAAGCCTACTGCGGCCCATCTCAAATCATGCACTTCTCCGTGCACTTCTTACTACCATGTCCATTTCATAGGGAGTATAAAAACCGGGGACCATCATGGCTTCCATGCACACAGTGTATTGCTCAATGTAGTAAAGATAAACTTTGAGTTGGAGCAAATTTCTCAAAATTGGCAGTGATTAATGTTACCAAACTTATGCCATGATGAAATATAATAATTTTTGAAGATAAAATGTGCTGACCGTAAAAGATTGAACAATGTTTAAGACTACCGCCATTCATTTGAAATAATGCACTTATTGTTCATCTCCTCTATGGAGATATTTCCATGGCGGCCATCTATGATCATGCTTGCGGTTTCACCAAACAAACCATGGGTTTTGAGGTCTTATATTTTTTGTTGTATGTCAACAAAATCGATTAAATTTTCAGGATGATCTTATTTTCATGTTGTTATAAGCAAATATAATGTTCCAGATAACGCTAGTTAATAAATACATTAAGAAAAAGTACCTTAAAATTGCACTTTCTGTTAGTAATCCTTTTTGGACTTTAACTTTTTAAAATGTTCTAGCAGCCCTATATAAAACCGTAACACTCAAAAGGCCATATCTCTGGAATGAAACGTCCGATTAAGATTATTTAAACGCCAAAATGTTTCTTTCATCAATTCCCAGCCAATAAGTTAGGTCTGAATCAATTTAAAAGTACTTCAATTTTTAGTGGACATGCCTACTATTATTGCACTTATAGTTAAAACAATTTCATGACAATACAAACAAGGGACTCCTGATTGAAGTAATGAATGCAATTTAAAAAAAGGTTACAAAATGACAAAACTGATTTTCTAGGTTTGTCATACATTTATAAAGCTATAAATTGCCCATGTCCAGGAAGCTGAAAATTGACACAAATCGCAAAATACATGTTCAGTTTCATAATTATCTTAGATTGAATGTTCCGAAATTTGTAGTTGTCAAACAATCAAACAATTTAAATGAAAAATATTACGGGCGCTAAAATTCACTGGGATAGTGAGAAAATATTAGCTTTCTTATGATACTTTAGCTTAGATCCACAAAATGCATTGATTTTGCATCCACTCCCCATCGAAATATAATTACCTTCTGATTCTCATGACCCGGCTTCCCCGCGCTACCAAACAGCTTGCCCTTGTGCAATTGTATTAATTCTAACATCACGTGCAGCTCCTGCTCTTTAAAATTTCTTTTTCTTGGAGTCTTCTTCTTCTTCTGCAACAAGATAATTTATTTGATAAAATGTTCAGAGAAAAAATTAAACATATGTAGGCCTACTATTTTTATTTGAAGAATAATAATGTGACATTTAAAATCATATCACTGTCAGTTGCTAACTAGGCAGGGTGTAGATAAAAAAATATGAATTAATTCCCAGACTGCTGAGACGTGTTTGTGATATGATCGTTTTATTATTGCTATGCTGACAAAAAAGATTTTTGCCTGGAATGGCTCTTGCTTATTTGTGTCCTTTTAATCCTCCATAGTCAGTGAGATAAGCATTTAACTCTATAACCTCGGAATATCCCTCGGTTCCAAAGGCAAAATGTTTAGATTTTTCACAATGCCCTCCAAATAACCGATGCGCAGTTATTAACCTCTAATTATGTCTTTTGTATTGCTTCTATCTTGGTTTGTTCAGCGCTACGAGACCTCCTATTTTGTGAGATATACTTTTCACACATTAAGTGGCATCAATGTGGAGATGAATAAAGTTAAAACATAAACATACCTGTACTTGCACTTCTAGCTCATCATCAGATGAAGGTGCCGCACCAAGTGCGGCAGGCACTGGTACATATATGTTGTTGATATTTTGATTCTAAAATGATAATAAAGGCAAGTTGGGAAACAAACACAGTTGGTAATATTATAGGAAGTTTCAAACATTTAAATAAAGTAGGATATGGTACAGTTCATGTTGAATCCACTGTAGAGTTAGCCGAATGATGTGAATATGCTAAAACTCAACTGCAATAGTCATGGCAAGTAAAATTTACACCAGACACAAAACAGTTAAGTAATTGCATTCCACCAAACAAGCAGAATCATTCGTTGAAAAGGTACAAGCAAGTGCAGAACGTGCTGCCTCCACTCATCCAGTCAACAGGTGTTAGGATTGGTTTTAGCGTAAGCAAGCAGCGGTTGATGACACAAGTGACCATTAATCAGTCTCCTCTTGTCCTCTTCCAGTTAGTCGAATGTTGTGAATATGCTAAAACTCAACTGTAATAGTCATGGCAAGTAAAATTTACACCAGACACAAAACAGTTAAGTAATTGCATTCCACGAAACAAGCAGAATCATTCGTTGAAAAGGTACAAGCAAGTGCAGAATGTGCTGCCTCCACTCATCCAGTCAACAGGTGTTAGGATTGGTTTTTAGCGTAAGCAAGCAGCGGTTGATGACACAAGTGACCATTAATCAGTCTCCTCTTGTCCTCATCCAGTGTTTGCAAACAATAACATGAAATGAAAAAGAAAACAATTGTAAAAATCTATTAGTCAAATGTAAAATCAGACGACGGTGGCCGACATTCATGTGGCAACAGCCAATAGCGTAAACAAAACAGACAATATGGAGGCAACACTGCCTGGATATTGGACGCCCGTGCCGAGGTGTATTTTTAGCTCTATTCAGCATCGAAGTGGTTACGTAATTCTCTTGGTTACCGGATCACGCTACTTTGGTATGCCTTCGAGTGCCATATACTTTATGTGGTGATCATTTCGATCGTGGTTCATTACTCTAGCGCGTGATCCCGTTGACATAGTAACATTACGTAACTTCGATACTGAATTGGCCCGTTACAAAAAAAAAATGCACAAAACATAAATCACAATTTAGCTCTCACTAGCAAGTTTTCAATCACTTGCTACATGTAGTATGTATATTAAATACAGGTTTGTGCTCATGTAGAAAATACTGCCAACAATGTGTTTTCATCCCTTTTTGTTTAAATTAAGAAAATATTGTCAACACAAAATACGGTAATGCAAAGATATTTGCGTGCATGAAAATTTTACAAGTGCAGTTGATTCACAACATTTTCATGCACAAAATTCGTTTTATCTTTGTATGTATTTGTAGGCCGAATGTTAAAATTTTGCACAATTGAGTTCACTCCAAATCGCGACATTTTAATGCTTCAAAACAATATCATGTTTACAGGTAATCGCATCAAAAATGCTGTTCTTAAAAAACTTAATAATTTGCACTTCAACTCAAATAGACTTTTCAAAATAGGCATTTTGTGTTCTTAAAAAAATGTCGCCTTTGATCTACTGGTACCGGTAAGCCAACCGAAAAATGAGAGCTTTGGTACGCTACATGTACATGTTGCGATGATCCAACTTGGCTAAGAATTACTCAATTTATCTGTACAATGCTGTAACACTAACACTACAGTATGAGGGAGTTTTTGATTGCCACGTTGGATCGTTATGTGACGGTAAACGTGAAACGTTGTTGTCGTCGCCAACACCCATGCACTACAACAGTTAGTATCATTGCGTGTTGTAGAATTTGGACTACGATGTCAGTGTGTCGTACTTTACTGTCTGTAGAGGCACCCGTCATGGAAATCGAAACCAGTCCGTATCAATTGACAACAAGACCAAGACGGTTTACCCATGGGCATCGGCATGTACGCGTAGTAAGGGCCCGGGGAGTAATACCCGGTACCTCGCCACTTCTACACAATCGTAAATTACCAGTGCATACCTCTACGAAGGAAGAAATAAAAAAAATTAACTGTATACTGGCATGTAATTTGGTTTAATGCCGAGCTGCAATCACAAGATTCAAGAAGAACAACTTCTTTTTTATTCTTTATTTGGTATGTTGTCGATCACATTGCATCCAAAAATCACAACTTTGTCCCAAAAATGTCACGATTTCTGATAGATTTATACGTAGAGTATACTTTAAATGCAAAAATATCCGCTTATTCTAGTAATCCTCAGTTGTGAAGACGGTACAAGCAGTGACAAGTATTATAAATCCATTAAGCTTATTTCGCTGTACATTTGTATAGGAGGTCCGTTGGTCTCCACAGACGCCAATTTACTCTCTTAAAATTTCATCTTACCTGATATTTTTATGGGTAGAAAAGAACACACATGCAAAATAATGTCATTTTCTAACAGAAAAGAAAAGAAAAATACATAAATCACACGTTAAATGCAATTTGTTTACCATTTTGTTGATTTGTGCGACTAGTTTCCCCAACCGGAAGTGAAAAATTTTCCGCACTGAATTGACCCCGAACAAAAATCAGGCTCTTTCAAGAACATTAGATTAAAATTTAATTAAAAGATAAGAGGAATTGAGATAAGATTAATATTATCCTAAGATGAATTAAACGTCTTGACTTAAGATGAATTGCAGTTAAGATGAATACTTAAGATCATCTTAAATAGAAGCTTTATGAAATAGGACCCAGGTCATAAAAATGAGAATTTTCCTGGGAGAACCAGCCGACAGCTAAATTAATACCGGTGTAAAATCTAGATCATTACCTCACCTACACCAAGTCAAATACCAATTTCCTTTTAAAGGAAATTGCTATTTGACATGTTGTAGCTATTTAAGAAATCTCGACTTCTACCAGTATCAGTTTAACAGTCTACTGTTCCCCCGAGAAAAATTCTCAAACATCTCTTACCTCATCTAATTATATATCCATAAAAATCATGGCGTCGCGATCACCACAGTTGTAAGGAAAATAAGTTTATGTATGCCACAAACAAGACTTTCCTTATAAGGGGCTTGACCAAGGGACTGAAGCTTCTATTTATATAATTATGGCAGTGTGTACGATTTGAGCGCTGACATTTTGGAAAATTTTCAGAAACATACAACCTTTTTTAGGTGCAATCACTGAAACCCAAATAAGCAATTCCCGGGCCATCTGTAAAAAAATGATTACCTCCCCTCCACATGGCATCCATTGTAATGTTATTTGCTAAACTGCGATTTTTACTTTCTAAGAAATTAATTAATTATCGAAAAACTTTTCGGAGACCTTAAGGAAGGGGTATGAACGTTTGGACAGTATTTATTGTGGGACATTAGAGCACATTAGAGCACATCAGACATATCGAATTGCATTCTGAATACGAAGAATGTCCTTCTGATATCAAATAATTATGATTTTTTGAAATTCGCAATGTAATACACATTTTATGGCAAATCATTAAAAATTGATATTTTTGATATTTAACAGTACTTGAAGTAAACTTAATAAATCTGATGATTTATACTTAGAGTGTATGTAGGTGGGATGAAAAGCCGACGATCAATTGAACATTTTGACCTTTCGTATTGAAGATATGGATTTTTTCCCAAAACACCAAAAAAAAATAGGTCTTTTTGGGGAAAAAATCCATATCTTCAATATGAAAGGTCAAAATTTTCCATTGATCGTCGGCTTTTCCTCCTAGCTACATACACTTTAAGAATATATCGTTAGATTTATAAAATTTATTTCGAGAACTGTTATATATCAAAAAATTGAAAAATACAAAATATTAATAATTTGTCATAAAATTTGTATTATATCGTGAATTTCAAAAATGAAAATTATTTGATATCAGAAAGACATGCTTCGTATTCAGAATGCAATTCGATACGTCTGAGGTGCTCTCATGTCCCACAAAAATACTGTCGAAACGCCATAAACGCTCATTCTAGATCCCTTAAGTGTCTAACCCGTTAATACATTCTGATGTGTAATAAATGAGCAAGGACATTCAATTTATTTATTTGTAAGCGCTCTTTTTTAAAAGTCATAGTTCATTGAATTTACAACCGTATGACAAAATAGGCGAAAATAGTAACTTTTTGCACAAGATTTGCAATTTAAAGAGAATTGACCATTGCTCATTCTAGTGACGCTAGTATATGGACAATATAAGCGTGGGCACGGTGGCTCAGTGGTTACGGTCTTGGATTCATAATCCGAGAGCTTGCTCGACGTGCGTGGGTTCGATTCCCCGTCCCACCGCCGTGTTGCGCCCTTGGGCAAGGCGCTTTGCCTCGCTTGCCTCACCCCACCCAGGTGCAATGGGAAGCTGTTAGGGGTAGTCACAGTCGTTGTACTGATGGACCCTGCGCCACTTGTAGGCTGCAAACGTGGTTCCGACATATTCTAATGACGGCGGAATAAATGTAAAGCGCTTTGAGGCTGTTTACGGCATAAAGCGCTATATAAATATCTACATTTATTTTTATTTTTTTTTTCATTTAATGACATAAATTTTTAAAAATATTGCAAGGAACACTTGAGCTTTTCATTTTTTGAAATTCACGACATAATACAAGGTGGCTCAGTGGTTACGGCCTTGGACTCATAATCTAAGAGCTTGTTCGACGTGCGTGGGTTCGATTCCCCGTCCCACCACCGTGTCACGCCCTTGGGCAAGGCGCTTTGCCTCGCTTGCCTCACCCCACCCAGGTGCAATGGGAAGCTGTTAGGGGTAGTCACAGTTGTTGTACTGATGGACCCTGCGCCACTTGTAGGCTGCAAACGTGGTTCCGACATATTCTAATGACGGCGGAATAAATGTAAAGCACTTTGAGGCTGTTTACGGCATAAAGCGCTATATAAATATCTACATTTATTTATTTATTTTATTTGAGGTTTTGACTTTTAAAACCTACATTTTGGTCACAAAATGTGCTTGGATAGGTAGTTTTCAACAGATTTTCCACATTCGCCTTGCTATAACATTGAATTACGTTATCTGTTGACCTAGTGACAAAAGGTGTTTTAAGGGGAAGTGTTTGATATAAAAAAAATTCTGATTGGATGAAGGGAACACATCAAAGAGGCCCATTTTTCAGCTAGAAGTTCCACAGCCCTTACATTCCTATGCATTCAACCGTGTAGTGTAATCAAAGACTGCTTGGAAGCTCTTGGACGAAAATGTGTGCTCAGGTGTATCGCGGTGGAAACTGTGCGCATGATGGTTTATAAGAGAATCGTTTTTGTATAGAAACCTTTCCATATGATGAAGTGCCTAATGTCATGTGGGCGACAAAGAAGTGTACATCGACAACTAAAGTCTGCTTTGCTTTATAGGCTTGAGACCTACACGAACACACCTTACACCTGGGATACGTGAGAACAACGATGCCGCTTTCTCCAGTGAGGCGTTTACATATGACTTTCTACCCATCACGTAGGTACAGCTTTAGAATATGAAGTCAGGTCAGTAACCAATTTATTGGCCGAAGCCTTTTTTACCACTTTTAAGAATATCCTGTCGACAAATCAAATCAAAAGGAAGAATGTGTTACATAAATCTCTTGGATCTCCATGTTTATATAACCTCCTTAAGCTTGACCCTCAATTCCATTCAGGAGCTTAACGCACTCTCTTCAGGTCAAAAATCGAGTAAGGCAAGTGAGTATCAACCCTACATGATGTCATACTAGCCGGGCACAGTGTCGACTTCCTATACGATAAATATAAATTTAATACTCCGTTGGTGAGCGACGGGCGACTGGTATTTCACCGAACGCAAGAAAAGGAGTTCTATCTGATTGGCTAGCAATCGATCGCTTAGGTCGCTTAGTAGTCAACTACAAACTCACGTATTCAATTCGATTGAAATCGATATTCTATTATTGACGTGGATAAAGAGAGTGATAGTGTGTCAATAATGTACATTGTATTGCAGCTGGATTTTACATGCATTCTTTTATATAAATTTTTTCTCAAAGAGTTGAATATGATAACAATTTTTACTCAGGATTTCAAATTTTTTACCCGCAAATTGCAGTTAAACATATCCACAGCAAAATACCAATCCTCACTAATTAGTGTATTTAATTAAGATAAAACCTGACAACAAATAAAATTTTCTTGCAATAGAAATATCATAGGGGATGCTGATATGGTAGGCCGCAACCGCCACAACGTGGAGCTGCTACGCGTAGCTGACTTTTTGCTCCGTGGAGCCAAATTGACCAATCATGATCATGTTAGAGTTTTTCATTACTCGGAGGTAAAACTGACTAATTAAGTACGACTTACTCATTACGTGAAGCGAATTTATTCATTAAGAATTTGCCAGACGAGCGTCACGTAGTTGCAAGATATCCTCGGTCACGAAAGTTATGATTCAAAAAGTAGTTTATGAAAAGTACGAACTGACTTATTATTAAGATGGACATGCACTCATAAGAAACTCATACAGTATTGTACATAACTATATAGCTAGGCAGAGTGGTGGTAAACTATGCACACAGTTCTGCGACTTGCGCGGTGTCCCTGCGGAATTCGACCTTCAGCAAACTGCAAACCAGTTCGGATTTACTTTATATACTAGTAGTAGGCCATACATACTGTAGTTACTGTCCGTTTTCCTATACACAATACTCAGTGCGCTCACCATTGACGCGTGACCTCTACAAATAGTGTATGTTAGAAGTATAGGCCATTGCCTAGTTGACGTCACTGTGTAAAAAAATAACCGGCCAATATTTAAAGTATACTCTGAAATTCTAGAAAATATAGTTTTGTAACATGTCCTAAATTTTTAGCTAATTTAGGTGTTTGGAAATATTGGTACTTTAGTGTTTTAGGAAGGATATGTAAACGACAGATAACACCAAAAAATATGAAGAAATTATTTCTAAACCGTGTTAAGTCATTAAGCTTCTCATTTTCAAGTACGCTGGTTAACAATAAGCAGACTATTGTCTCATTTCGTAAACAAAAGCCCACAGTATTGTTACCTTGCGTTCGCTTTATAATCGTTCACTCAACTGAAACTATAATACCAGCTCATTGCTCATTGCACAGGTAAAACAGACACAAGTGCAGTGTGTATTTAACCAGAGAAGATCTGATGTAACATAGTTGAGCTGTTTTCATTGAGTGTTATCTTGATTTATTAGCTTTTAATAGGGTTTAAGTCCTTCAAAGGTCGTGGTGAGTTCTACTGTAGACATGACTGCATCATGATTATTTTAAAGTCAACAACATTCAACAATATGATCACCGTGATAGTATGAGAGTATCAGTACCGTGGGTGTCAGTGATCCTGGCCTGACACAGTAGACAAACAAACAAACAAACAAACAAACACGCCACACACATGACACATGCATGCAAGGTAACATTGACTATACACTAATCAAACAATGGTATTGATCCTGTACAACTGGTCGTGGTTTATTTACAATCGATTCATTTAAAATCCCCATAGTAAACATTAATTTTGGCAAGAGTTTTCTCTCTCTGACGAGGATGCATCCACTGGCTCCGCGTAATGAAAAGATCTAACATGATTGGTCAATTTAGCTCCGCGAAGCGAAAAGTAAGCTACGCGTAGCAGCTCCACGTTGTGGCGGTTACGGCCAGCCTATATTGATCATGCGAAAATCGTAAAACATAGAATAGAAACAGTGTGGCAGGCTCTCAAAATCTCAAATTGTATGCTTAGCCTGAGTCGCACGGCCTATCTCGAACCTATCAAAAAAAACCTATCTCGGCCTATCGCGTAGTTGTTGAAAAACGTGAGGATTCATCGTACTATCACGGCAATTTTTAACACGAAGATATAGGGATGATGACGGTGTGCCGGGCTTACCAGGTCGATGAGCGCGTATATACTTTGATGTCTTTTGGAGCAGCCCACTACATGAACAAGGGGTGAGTGCATTTTGAAGGATACAACACTGACTGTTGAATTTTTAGAATAATCTTAACCGAACTAAACATCAATAAAGCTCAATTCACAAAGTATCTGTCAGCGCAGGTATCCCACGAAATGCGATTGCGTCATCATGCGAACACGCATAGGCTATGGGCACGGAAAGCATGGCCGGCCAAGGCATACCTACCCAGCAAACACAAAAACGTTTTAAAAACGATTTTAATAAGTTATATTTTGGCTTTTGCTTTAGATAAAAACGTTTTAATAAGATTAAAATGTCGGGTTATATAAAGGTCATGAAAACCTTTTAAAACATTTTGTATGAAAACACACTACAACAATATTTTTAAATGTTTTCAAAAATGTTATTGTAAACTATTTTTGCAAACATTTTTGCCAAATATTTTGTCAACACTTAAATAACATTATGTTAAAATATTTGCACCCTGTAAGCACAGAAATGTTCTTAAAATGTTTTTTCAAAACGTTTTAATAACATTTAAATGTCGGGTTATATAAAGGTCAAGAAAACGTTTTTACAACGTTATTGCAAATATTTTGGGCAAACATTTTTTTCGCAAGATTTCTTTTCAACCCCAAAATAACATTCTTTTAGAATGTTTTGTATCAAGTTTTCAAAAATGTTTTTGGAATGTTATTAAAACGTTTTTATACCCTTTATATAACCCGAAATTTAAACGTTTTCTGTAAAACATTTTTGTTTGCTGAGCAGTAGATTATCAAAAAATGATTTTTAATGTTAAGAGAACGTTTTATACTCTTAATATACCCTATATATAACCCGACATTTAAACGTTTTCTGACAACCTTTTATAACCTTTTGCGAATGATGTCGAAAACGTTTTGTGTTTGCTGGGTACGTGGCAAAGGATCTCCGTGCGTGTGTCTGGCACCCGAGGGGTCCGTGGTTCAAAACAGCACCGAAGAGTTTTCTCCTCTTCTTCTTTCTTTCTTCCTTCCTTCTTTTCTCGCCAAAAAGCACCTGAGGCGTTGGGGTCAAAGGTATGATAAATTCGTTATTGGGTTCAGCGTCGATATAGTATGGGAAATAGTACAGTCATGTGCTCCGCTGAACCTTACATTTCTCTACATATAACTAAGATTGATGATAAAAGTACATTTGCTTATTTTTGGGGTAACATCATGTTTCACCATAAAAATCCAACACTCTTAAAATTTCACTAGCTTCCTAGTAAAATAAGATGTCACTAGATTTCTAGTCAATATTCATCAGAAATCATGTCAAAGTTGACCCGAATAGTGTCAAATTTGACACGGATTGTAACTACCTAAAATCTTGAAACTATTTATTAACAGATCCACCTGCTCTAGGCATTATAAGTGCAACATAGAACAGCGTTTTGTGATTTAAAATCTGTGGCTTTTCCTGGTGTCAAATATCTACTTGCTCGCGCTCTTTTTCATAGTCCGATGTGTATGACCTGTTTTTCATCTACTTAATCTCTACGAAAGATCGAGAACCGCCCCACCCTTTCGCGGTTTTTTCTGTATTTCTTCTTTTTATTGGGCATAGAACTTATGAAGTAATGAAGTTTCAAAAAGAATTTTAAAAAAGACCTAATTTACTCCCGAGCATGCCGAGTGCAAGATGCAGAAAACCATTTTTTAAAGCGTGAGCACAAATTTGTCTTGCTCCATTTCTTGAATTGCACTGCCTTTGCAGTCACTTTGCACATAGCATTTGACAAGATACCATGTAACTTCCTTTAACTCTAGAACTACAAAAGGTGGGGGCAAAAAAATTAGTTTTGTTTTCCCAAAAATAAAAAAATCTTAATTTAAAGTTTCTACTTTATGAAAAGTTAATTGAACAAATCCTACCCGGAACCGAGTTTTTGTGTATGCTGTCACAAACAAATTTTGGGTAAAAATGTATTTTTTGTGATTTAAAAAAAAAACTAAACATTTTTGTTTATGACGTTACCACTACATAGCCATTTCCTGGCTAGAAAGATTTATGATGACAGCTCAGTAATTCAGTCACACTACAGGGTGATTTAAAATGAACTGTACCCAACTTCACCCAATTTTGTTTATATATTTGCGGATATTGTACATAATCATAGAAAGCAGTGATAAGTGTTCTGTAGTAGAAATTTTGAATTTTGTTAATAAGTGGTTTTGTCAAAAGATATCGCATTTTCAAGTTATCGTTCCATTTTTAGGCCAACACATGGAAGTTTACCCGTGTTCTACCCCAGTAACAAAATGCAACTAGGCTACCATGACTACCGACATGTACAGCAAAACCAAGACAAATGTTATTTCACGTCATTAAATCAATAATATTGATATTCAATAAAGATTACATGATAAATAATACATGTAGAACAAAGGACCCGTTGACTTGAAATTGTAGAGTGAAATTGAATTCAAATAGAAATGGTGCGAAAAATTGACCAAAATGATGTAGAACAGATAGTTTGAATAAAATACTTATCCGTGTGCAACATTGTTTTTGGTGTGTTTTCTAAGAATGTACTTTTCTTCGAAACCATTAGAGGTAAAGACATGATTTTTTCACCAATAATAGGAAACATACTGTTCTGTTACAGCTGACAAACACAAATTAGTTAAATGTCGCTAAGTATTTTATTTTAATTTTTGAAGTTGGGTACAGTTCATTTTAAATCACCCTGTATGAGTCAATATGGCAAGTCTTATGACACAGTTTTTGAACAATGAGCAAGTCCATTTAATAATCATGGCTAACAATTAGATAACACGCTGTGGATTATGACTCTCTATACCAACCATATTGAAAGGTCATTCTAATGAAACAAAAAAAGAAACAAAAAACAAAAACAAAACAAAGATAAAAACCTAGATTAATCTTGGCAATCGGATTGGGTCTGGCTCTATTCAAAAAATAAATAAAAAAAACCCGCACAGGCACATCGCCTTGACGTTGATCCACAAGCCTCAGCACACTTTACAGGTTGTCACTGACCACTACGGCCCCACATCATTCCATAAACCATTTAACAACAAATCAGGGACTTTGCTGCTTCAAGAGCGCACACCCTAGAATTCCACAAATAACCTTCGCAACCAGGATCCCCGAGTTTCGTACGGTTTGCAACGAGACAATTAGCAGTAAGTTACTTGTCCGGGGGAATTTCAAGCTAACTCAATTTTTCCAATAAAAATAGTCACAGACTACCTACTCAATTTCTGATCGTGGAGTAGAAGAAATACTGAAAAAAAAATCGAAAGAGTGGGGCGGTTCTCGATCTTTCGTAGAGATTAAGTAGATGAAAAACAGGTCATGCTCATCGGACTAAGGGTTTTCATCCGTAATAAAAAAAATGCACATTTTTACGCCCATACGACTTAAGCTGATAGTTGAAGGTAAAGAGGTAAACTAGTGAGTACCGACTTACCTTTTTAGCATGTCTCTCGTGGGGGGATCTATTTCGGATAATTTCGCTACGCGTTAATAAGAATAAGAACTGAATACACTCTTAGATAATCAATCACAGCAAACGTTTTAGAAAATGTAATAATTCTAGTATTATTAAAGCAGCATTTGGTGAATACTCATAAGAGACGGGATTCGTGTTAAAACGCATTCCTGGGATGCGTTTCAATGTGATGTGTATGCACATACAGAATCACATCATGAGAACTCTACGCGACATCGCGTCATGAGAGCCCTACACCCTTCCCTACACACAGAAACGCGCTCACTACCAGATCATTTCCCGGATGCGGGATCGATTGCCATGTAAACTCTTTCTACTATGGAAGCGTATCCTGCCTTGTGAAGTCACCTATTAACTATGAAACCTAAGTAATTCGGTCAAATATTTTGATCTCCACAGATAGTTATATGACACGAAGCACCAATTATCTGCGGCAACGATCTGATACCAACAAGTGCGTCAGTCTCTTGTGATCAAGAACTCAGAGATCAAAAATAGCTTAAGGTTCAATTAATTGTCAGACATGCCAAACGTCATTTGCATGTGTTTGTGATAGTAAATATGGTTATGTAGCGAGTTTGATAGCTATATGAAACGAGTAGTTGAATAGGCAATAAGGGAGAAGAACCGGAATTTTCTCTAGGTCATCAGTCTAAATGAAAACTAATGGTCCTGCTAGTTCCTGCTTTGTGTGGATATATGATTGTCAGTGTGAAGTGATTGACAGTGTTTGTCAATTTTCAGTATTATTCTTTATAATTTCAGTCTATAATATCTTAATACAGTACAGTGGCGTTGCCAGGTCTTTTCAGAGGGGTGCAAGGGGGAAAGCCAACACTCCGACGGAGATTTGTCAACAATTGTCAAGCATGTGCTAAATACATGTAGCACAAAAAGGCCTAACCATCTAAAATATCAGGGCGGCCATTATCCCACAGGGGGGGGGGGGGTAAGAGGGGGACACGAGTCGACTTCTCACGCGCACACCCCCACACACCAACGCACTTATAAAAAACGCGCTCACTACCAAATCATTTCCCGGATGCGGAATCGATTGCCGTGTAAACACTTTCAACTATGGGAGCGTATCCCGCCTTGTGGAATCATCTATTAACTATGAAACCTAAGTAATTCAGTCAAATGTGTTGATATCCACAGATAGTTATACGATACGAAGTACCAATTATCTGCGGCAAAGATCTGATGGGTCAGTCTCTTGTGATCAAGCATTCAGAGATCAAAAATAGCTAAAGGTGCTAGCAGCGCAATTTCAATTAATTGTAAGACAAGCCAAGTGTTTCTGATAGTAAATATGGTTATGTAAAGAATTTGATAGCTATATGAAACGAGTTGGTGAATAGGGAATAAGGGAGAAGAACCTGAATTTTCTCTAGGTCATAAGTCTAAAGTCTAAATGAAAAATATTATATTGGGCTATATTCATTGTAGTTCCTGCTTTGTGTGGATATTTGATTGTCAGTGTGAAGTAATTGTTGGTGTTTGACGATGTTCAGTATGATCCTTTTTAATTCCAGTCTATAATATCTTAATACAGTACAGTGGCGTTGCCAGGACTTTTCAGAGGGCAAAGGCAACTCTCCGGAGGGATTTGATACAAATTGTGAAACATGTGCTAAAAAGCACAAAAAAGGTCTAAACATCTAAAACATCAGGGTGGCCATTATCCCACAGGGGGCGGGGTAAGAGGGGACAAGATTTCTTCTCACAAGGGGAAGCTGCATCCTGGCAACGCAATACAACAAGTTGCCATAGACCGAGTGACAAACTCTAATGAGCTGTGACATCATCACCCAATTTACATCTCGCCGTCCACAGCAATTGGAGCACCATTGGCCTGTTTGCCAAATATGAGCATTATCATGAGTGGCTCGATTGGGTGGTGTCCGACCAATATTTATTAATATTGCATGCTTCATAAAGGGAAAATACCCGGGTGGTGTCCAAATTTGGCTCGAATATACCGTCTATCGAGTGAGTTTGAAATTTGTTATGAATGAACTGTAGTATGAATTGTAGCACGTCGCCATCCACAGCCTTCTGTACTACATTTCAGCGCTGCTTGCGTGGTTCATGTACTGTCAATGGCATTATCGGGCCTTGATTCACTACGAAACAGTTCAATGTTTGGTTGAAATAACATCGGTACCTGAGTCAGTTTTTTATGTTTTTAATTTTTTTTGTATGAAATATGAAGATAACATATTCAAATCAATATTAATTGTGGTGTTTTGGCCTAAATACATTTGTTTAGCAAGCTTTCGAAAGGAGTGGATACGTGCAGTTGGCCTATACCCATGAGTGTGTGATTATTACGTAGTCATTTCACCACACACGGGTGAATGGGAGATGTCCTCCAACTTTTTCTAATGGGCACTGAATACAGATAAGAACGAGAAGCTAATAACGCATAATTAACTCGTTTCTGTTTATTGATATTTGGGGTTTGGTGGAAACGCAGTGCATGGCAAGAAAATAGCATTATATTTTGTAATTTGTTAATAAATCATAAACAGTAACACTATGGCTGTCCAAAGATTTTTAAAAAACCTAGAACTACGAAGGTTTTTCATCCGTCATAAAAAATTGTCGTTTTTACGCACAAATGACTTAAGCTAATCGTCGAACCTTCTTTTGCGCTCATTTTAGTGAGAAATTGTTACTCCAGCCCCTTATCCGAGGGGGTAGGACCGGCTATCAAAGGGGTTGGTGAGGCCCACCATAGGTTTCTACAGTAAAATCCGTGATAATCATTTCGCTCTTACAAATTTACCCCAAGAGATATTGCCTTTTTACTTGTTAGTTAGTTAAATATATTATATTCAGAAAAAACTTTCAGTTAAAATCGCATGTTCGTAGAAGTTTTATCCGAAAGTAAATTTTGCATATACTTTTGTATATAGCCAGAATTTCCCAATATTGCAACATTATGACGTCATAGCGGTATTATATGGGGAATGTTTGTACTTATTTTGGTGTAACTGGATAGCAAAGACCCATAGCTATATGTATATAAGGGTATATGACGTTTATAATTGACAATTAGGGGTGCAACTTATTTGGCACAGTAGGCTTCGATAAGGAAAGTTTCAGCTGCACACTGTAAAATATTTTTTTCCAGATTATCAATTCAATAAACTATATTATTGCTGTTCTTAGTAAAGACAAATATGATATACAACCTTTAAAAGTGAATTTAATTATCATCTTTTGGTGAGATATATAGTGCAGCTGTTTCTGCGGATATATAAATTTTATTAGCAATTCGCTGCATTTGATTTCCAGGTGATGTAAAAAAAAAAAATGTAACTGTGAGTAAACAAGGCGATTAAACAAGGCGATTCAAACTTCCATGCCCCTGGAAATCTTATGGTGCGCCCCTAATGTTAGATGGATTTTGCGTGCATAAACCATTCGCCAAAAATTCTTTTGCCCAAGTTATGTTCAAAAGCCTCGCTTTTGATATGAAATAACGTAATTTTTTTTTTACATTCAATACTACTTGCTTCAACGCTGTATTAATATTTAATTTAGTAAACTTGGTATATAACAAAACAAGTTAGTTAGAGCTCATGATATAGATTGGAAGATATGGCATTCTAGTTTTGTCTAGACGCTTGTTTCCAGGATTTGTTTATGCCTATAAGTCAATGATTCATTTTTCTATCGACGAACTCTGACGAAAACAAACAACGTACTGTTAATGTTTCTGATCATAGCTTTTCTGGCAGATCCGGTGGCTCGACAAAGGCATCATTCAATTTGTCTACGCCTGTTGAAAGACAGAAAGTGCAACACAGTGGCCTATGGGACTCTGCGATACAAAGTCATATACGATTGCGAATCGTATCATCCAGGTATAAATGACTATGATTCTGAATTTGAGATTATGACAAAGTCATACATAAAATTCAATATCCAAACCAACTCAATGCAGGGGCGTATCAAGAGCATCAGGGGCCCATGGACAAGGAGCAGTACGGGCCCTTTTAACCAGGGCGGGACTTAGCCTACCTTATGGGGCCCTGGGGCAGGCTAAAATTTGGAGGCCCCGAACTCACGTGCCAAGGAGGCCAAGTTTTGGTTTAACTAAAGGGGGACTAAAGGGGGACTAACATATTTTGATCGATGAAATTTTTTTAATGCGCGCGAAGCGCGGAAAATTTTAAAATTTTGCCCTATTTTGACCAAAAACATGCTGTTATTGGGGTTAAAAGAAACATGCATAGGGCAAGTTTGGGCCCCCCAAAATTGCCCTGGACCCGGGCCCATCTGTCCCAATGGTATAAAAATCTGGTCCTGCTCTCCATTATCAGCCCTTATTTAATTTTCGCTTTTGTGCTCGGGGCCCATGGACTTGTCCACCCTGTCCCCCCGCTTGCTACGCGCCTGACTCAATGAATGACACTAAGTGAATATCTGTGGAACCATACCCTTAAATGAGATGCTACACTCACAAAATACACCTTTAAGCAAGAGGTCATTGTAAATAGAAAACGTATGTTAACCCCATGAGAACTACCTGCCGATTGGCCAAAAAGAAGTTTTCATTATCAATTGGACCAATCAGCAACATTGTTAGAATAATTTCACCACACACAAAAATTGGGGTGAATTATTTGCAAAGCTCCATTCTGTTTGGTGATTAAAGTGAAGATGTCATGCAATTGACCAATCAGTGGCAATGTTAGATCGGCAGGTAGTGCTCAAGGCAAGAAAGCAAGAAAGGCGTGACGGTAATGATATTAAAGCAATGCATGGACAGGAATTTCTACCAACAAAATAAATACATATTGAAGAGAAGAATCGCCATATTAAATGATTCTTACTTGATGTGATTTGCATTCCATGATTTGATGTAAGTCCTTATTGACACAAAGCGTTTATATTACAAATGAGGCAGCAAATAAAGAATCGCCGTAAACGTAAACGAGCCGATTTAAACGACTAATTAATTTTTAAACTACAGCATGTAGTTTTCGTTGTTTGCTTTTATATTTTGTTGTCTGTCCCTGAAGAAGAGCAGTTTATCTGCTCGAAACGTCGGGTTTTTTTTGTCTGTTTGGTTTTGTTTGTCTGCTCCAGGTTATTTTGTACTGTTTTGCTGACACTTCTGTAGGCTCTGAAATTGGCAATTTTTGGCCATCGAACTTTGCTTGTTTTGGTACCTACATTGGTTGTTTGGTTTACCGAGTGTGCACAGTGATTTACATCATTGATCCTTGTTGTTTTTGCAGGTTTAGCACTTTTGTGAGCCTTGGAACTGGTGATTTTTGGCTATCGAACTTTGCCTACTTCCTATGCCTACATTTGCTGGTTTCCCCCCCCCCCCTGCATATTGTCTAGTCTGTATTTTACATGTTTCCCCACATCAAGTTGGTGTACCTTGCTCGTTTTCTTTTCTGACTAATTAATGTAAAAAGAATACATTCATTGAAAGAGCATATATGCAAGACAGAAAACATCAGTAAACCAGGAGATCCTTTGACCAACCCCCCCAAATTTGGAAAGTGACAGAAAGTAGCCATTTGGAAAGAACCTTCTCAACATGCTCAAAGTGGAAACATGCATTAACCAGCTCTAGCTAATGAACAACAGTAAGTATATCCCCGAGATATAACTCTTTGAGGTTTTCGTTTGATATACTAAACGGCTTCCATAATACACTAATTATGGGGCTATACTTTGCGGTCATACTCTACAAACTACATTACCCTTGGGTTGACCATACAGTATGGTCCATAATTACATATCGGTGGTAGAGTGTTTATAGTCGTAACAAGTTGAATTGAAACAGTGTCGTGGCAATTCTGAAGGGTACACGATTTTAGTATATATTTTTGAAAAATAACACTTTGATGTTTTGCAAAAGTTCATTGTACAAATCATATATTTGAAAACTTGCTTGATTTATTGTTGTTAATGAGTTATGTACGTTTACAAAAGTGTTCTTTCAGCCTTCTTTACAAGAACCACAGGACCTACAAAAGTATATCAGTGATATTTGAATTTTCTGCACATTCGCTCATTACCATTCGCAAGATGCTCTGAACTACCAAATCGTAACAGTTTAAAATAGTTGCTAACCTTTTAAGCAGTATGTCGTCGTGTATATTATGCAAATGCGTGGGCGTATTTGTTATAATAATTATATACAATACATAATACAATACAATACAATACAATACAATACAATACAATACAATACAATACAATACAATACAATACAATACAGAGGAGATGCATCATCTTCACATTCATTAATATGACGGTCTTTTTTGATGTTATATTGTAGATTCAATTCATTCAAAGAGCTTCAAAGCTCAGATACCGTCACTGAAATAGAGAAAAAGATAATGAAACATGTAGTAGGCTACCGTAAACGTTCGCCTAATGGCGCTGTGGAGTGCATGGAAATGAGAGAGTGCCATCCCTGTATAAGCCGACTATTATCACTGATCATTAAGGGTACGTGTAGTTAAAGGGTGAAACCTATCGACACAATTATGAACAAGATCGAACAAACTTGTTCATGATAATGCGATAATCATTCACCTGATACGCTGTGGCCCAGTGAGCAGAGCATTAGACTATAGTGCGAGGATAAAGAGAACGTGTGGAGAAGATTGATGGTTCGAATCTCATGCAGTAATTTCTGACAGATTATGATGTCTGTCAATGTTTTTTTCTGATTTGAGGAAATTTTATTCTCTATTTTATCTTTAACATTGTTTATATAATTTTATTATTTTATCTTGTATGTGTCTTTTTTATGCTTTGTTTTTATCCTTTCATTTTCATCAAATGTTGTAATGAACCTATTTGATTGTATAAGCATTTGTTATGTGTGTGAGATGAACTGTCGTGTGCGACAAGTCTTTCAATTCGCGCGAGTGTCCTTGCCTATGCATCAGTGGTCATAAGAGGTATATCATTTTATTCGAAGGGGGGGGGGGTCCCAAATATGCGGGGGTCATAAAGTCTTGGAAAGAATAATAGGAGGGGGTCATAAAATGTTTTATGACCAAAATGTAGGGAGTCACACGATGAGCACAGAAAGTGTGTTATTTTATTCTGGGGTTTGGGATCATAAATTTTTTGTTGCCGAAATGGGGGGTGCGCAATTTTATTGACGCAGACTTTTTGTAAATTTGGGAACCCCCTTCCGAAAAAAATGATAGCCCTCTAAGAGGATTCAAAAGATAACCTCTGCCCCAATAATCCCTAGCTATATTTGTTTGAAACTGTTCCACGGAGGATGTATCATAATAGGCTCAGTCTTCAAATGATATAAATAAAATTTGAATGAGTGAACGAACAAAATCATACAACGACCAACTGAATAGAGGCTGTGCATATGACGTATCATCCCGTAAATATGGCGGACTACTCAAATGCATTCAACAAAAGCATGATTGCATCTACCGCGACAGTTTGTCTTACACACATAACAAAATGCACTACGATCAAATAGGAAATTTAGAAACCGGTTCAAATCCTTTGTTTGGAGCCAATCGATAAACGCAAGGCCTCTATAGCTATCATTGAATACTGGCTAGGATTCCATAAAACAATGAGAACATGTTATAAGGCGCTTTGGAAGGCACACAATACCCCAATGGCTTTCCATATTATGTGCACTCAACAACTTTTCAGTATCGAAGCCCGGTATCGAAGTTACGTAATGTTACTATGTCAACGGGATCACGCGCTTAAGTAATGAACCACGATCGAAACAATCAGTACAGAAAAAAGGCATACCAAAATAGTGTGATCGTAATGATCGCCATACAAACAGTGCTTGGTTCCGATACCATCACGGAGTTACGTAACTACTTCGTGGTCTGATAGTTATATGATCAATGGTCTGATCTACTTGGGTTCGATCCTTTTAATAAAAGAAAAATAGCTGATCATTTATAATGCATAAATGAATAAAGTAATGTAGTTACACAATTTGAAACATTGAGGCCGTTCTATTTTTCAAAGGTCATTTAACTGTTAAATGTAGTGGAATATATCACGCATTGATAGGTAGCAGGTGGAGCAAATTTTGTCAGCGGTTTTTGTTGCCGTTTGTTCGCAGTGCCTATTTATCTAAAAAAAAAAATTAAGAAAATTAAAAAAAAAAAAAAAAAAATTCACAATATTCATTCGTAAAATGGGGACAAAATCCAAAAACATTTCTTGACCCTTCTTCACATAAAAGTGGGAGCAGAAATCAAGATTCGAACAAGTACCATTCACCATTCAAGGCGCACCCTCTACCGACTGAGCTAATGGGTCAGACAATAGCAGGGTGTAATTTTCAACTGAAGAATATTTTTAAAAAAATGAAGAAATTGCAATGTTATAAAAAGATTTACCAAAATGAGTTAGGTATAACGTATGAATCGATTTACAAATTAAGTCAAATGGCACTTTGAGAAAGAATACCTGAAGAAACCCCAAAACATCTGCTGCTCTAGCAACTAACCTAGTGACCTAAAGTATTGGGTCATGTCACGATATTTTTTTCTGAGGCATTATGTCCAGGTTGCTCAATTTAACATACACGTATCCTTAATGCTGTTGAGATCTTACAAGGATGGCGCTCTCACATTTCTAAGAATCCAAAAGCGCCATTAGGCGAACGTTTACGGTATATGTTATTGCACAGATCCTCAAGAGTATCTGCGGTTATATTGACACATGACGAATCACGTTATGACGGTATTAAATGGAAACATCGTGGGATATGGTTTAAATCCTTAACTTTTCATCTTTGCATTTGCTGATTTTTTTTTGTTTTAATACGTTTATTAAAGCTTGCCCAGGTTGGAGTGGGATTAGGTGCAGGATGATTAAGTGTAGGTACTGTACAAGACCTATACAAATACGGATTTTACCCGATAACAATTCCGATCAGCAGTGAATAACAGGAAGCATGTAGGTTTGCGATAAAAAAAAACCAATTTGCATGTAAACAATGTTTTTCTTAGGAAGCAATTTTAGACTTCTACGCTACTCAAATTTCACTCACCGGAGCGCTTTCACCGGGTCAACCGGCGTCTTCAGCGGATGTTCTTTTATCCCATTTATTCACAAACTTAACAAGACAATCTCGTGCATTGTAATGAATTCATATATTAAGTTTGATATATTTTGTTTCAAAGATAATGAACATGAAGCCATTCATAGGGTAGCGACAATATGAATATTTATACAGGCTGTATCGAAATGATTGGTACCCATCGATTTTTCCACCATACCGGTTTAACCTTGAATTTACACTTAATTTAGGTGTAATTTGTCTTGGATCCTATCTCTACCAAGGAAAATTTGCTAAATCTTTATAAATTTAATGATTGTTTCATTGTTTGTACTAGATTTGGGTTTTGGCGTCTCATATATGAAAGAATCAATTTTTAATTGCAATATTTTGAAACCACAAACCAAAACTGGGTGCTATAATGTACGAGATTGGACTACGAGTATCCATTTGACCATGTTGGCAATAAGAATTTGCTTCATTTTGCATATGCATGACTTTCTTGTGATGACCTATTTTTTCTGAGGTTTTCGTATTATATTCAAAAACGTGTTTTATAAGAAAGTTATCTAGTCTCCTTCACAGCCGGTTTCTGCCGTGTATGTTTGCGACTGAGCCACATGCAGGCTGGGGCGCCCGGAACTACATGTACTAGCGCAAAGTATCTGTTTTTGACTATAACAATGTATTTTAGCAAGATGTTGTGCCCTACCGGCTAGTACTGATAGCTACTGATAACTGAATTGTGTGCATGACTAATTGAATATGAACATACTAAATGCTTATTTTGTAAACAGATAATACTTTGTGATTATGGATGAAATCTAAGAAAATTTCTATCAATGAAATAATTAATATATTAAACATACATTTTGTTTTGTCAACGATGAAAATCCGTTCACAAATAAAGTTTTAGGACGTATAATATTTGACACTTAACTCTGCGGTGCTTGTAACTAACAGTAAACTATACAATTCGAATAAATATATTTCAAATAAAATGCCATGCTTTTAAGGGGTTGCAGGAGCCATATTAGTTCAGTTTTAGCAATTTAATTTTTAAAAAACCGGTAATGTACTAAATATTTGTAAATTGTAAAATACAGAAAAGGCAAAAGGACAGAAGTTTAGAGTTATGAATGAGAGAGTTGACAGAAAGTTGAAGGAGTTAGATTGTTATGGACATGATGGGTGTAAGCGCGAAAATGTTGAAGGTCAGGTCAAGGTCATACGAGGTGAATTGGGTATAGATTGTCAGATTGTCGACCACAATTCTGCGCCAAAATTGTTAAAGGTCATGTGAGGTCGACTAAGTATAGATTGATAGCTTGTTGGATTGTCAGAATCAAAGTCATGTCAAGGTCATTTAATGTCAACTGAGCATTGATTGTCGGATTGTCATAAAACGTGGTGCATTTAATCACAACTAAGCGTCAAATCCATCAAGGTCATATCATGGTTAATTTTTTTTTTTTTTATTTATTTAATTTATTTAATTTATTTAATTTATTTAATTTATTTAATTTATTTAATTTATTTAATTTATTTAATTTATTTTATTTTATATTTATTAAACAGATACTGATAATAGATAGTTGGATTTTCATGAAACTTAGTTGATATGATCACCCTTGAGCAGCAAACATTCTTAAGGTCGTCTGAATATAAATTGTTGGATTGTCGTAAAACTCGGTGGATGTGATTTCCATTGACCCCTTTGTTACAAGTATGAATTAAATGTAGATCTATTTAGCACACATTTTCAATTCAGCTTTCAACATGAACATTCTTGAGTACTTTCCTAGTATATCATTGGAGGTATTTACCAATAATTCCTAGTACTTGTCAATGCAAAATTATGAAACGTGATCCTCATCCATGGCGTTGTCCTTTTTAAAGACAGTTCTTGTTGGTGTTTACTGACGAGCCTGGTTCTTCATTATGTAACACTTAAAGACACATTCAGTGATCCCAGCGCAAGTGTAAAAAAAATTTAATTGTTTATAAATTGCTTTAAAGTGAAGGATAAGTCATTCAAATTGTCATTTGGTATTTTTGAAATGACAGATTTGGCAAAAAACGAAGAAAACAGCAGTACTGTTTCAAATACATGTAGCTAATTAAGATACTGTCAGCATCTAAATTACAGATTTGTTTAAAATGTCTTATATTGTCTTAAGTGCACGGCTTTCGGCTGAATCACTCGCAGGCCATGTTAGTACATCAATGACAATGACAACGGTACCAAAATCTGAATTTTGATGATTTTTACGATCGTCGGGATGAGCAAATCACTGAATGCGCTTTTAACAGTATGCTTCGACTATATTTATAAATACGCACGTGGCCACCGCCGCGCTGCCATAACAGCTTGTAGAAGAAGGCAATGGCGGTAATCATCATCATCATCAGTCGGCTGCGGAGCAGGCGACTACAAGCTTTCTCCAACTATTGCGATCTTGGGCAAGCGGAACAATTTTGTTTGGCTGCAACATCCCTTCAGTATCTCCCAGAAGGTGCTGGACATACTGTAAGTACAGTGTGCGCGGCCGTCCCGGTTTCCTCTTCCCATGTGGTGGAATATAAAGGGCATATTCTTTCACAGGCTCCTCGTCTTCAAGACGCAGTATATGGCCGAGAAATTTGAGTTGATGCAACTTGACTCTGGCAACCAGTGGAGTTGTGTTGCTCAGATTGTATATAGTTTCATTTGGAATCCGATCCACACGCTTGATGTTTAACATGACTCTGTAGCAAGATGTTGCAAAGGCATTGATTAATCCTTGGTGATTACCCATGACTCACACCCGTACAGAAAGGCAGTAACACAGCTTGATTTTTGTTTCGATTGGCAGGGATGGGCTTCTCCAAAGGCGTTCCAATGGCGGTAAACAATACCAGAATGGGCAGAAAAATATTTGTAATTATTTCAAAGGAAACTATTATTATGGGATATAATAACCTAAAAAAGTGAATTTAATTATCATCTTTTGCAAGTATCTGGTGAGAACTGTTTCTGCGGATATAGTAATTTTATCAGCAATTCGGTATTCCGAATGACTGAATGACTGAAGTCATTGGATAAGAGGCACACCATTGATTTCCATTGGGATGAAATTGAAAATGTAGCTGCCGATGGTGAATAAAAAACAACACCCGACACCAATCATGTCTCTTATGATCAAGAAATCAGAGATCAAAAATACCTAAAGGTGATAGCAGCGCAATTCCAATGAATTTTTAGATACACCAAAAACGTCATTTGCGTGTGTTTTTAATAGCAAAAATATGGTTATGTAGCGAATTTATGTAGCGAGTAGGTGAATAGGGAAGAAAAGAGAGGAACCTGAATTTTCACTAGGTCAGAAGTCTATAATTCTAGATAAAAACTATGTTGGCCTATAGTCCATATTATATTCCTGCTTTATGTGGATATATGATTGTCATTCACTGTGAGTTGATCTTTTGGTGTTTGAAAATTGTCAGTAGTAACCTTTTTAATTTCAGTCTAATCATATGAAAAGGTTTGACTACAAAAACGATTCTCTTATAAACACCCGAGTACACAGATATTTCCAAACACACCGAGTCTAGCCTCTACGCAGTCTGTGGTTATACTACACGGTTGAGAGCATAGCATCATAAGACTGAGCTGTGGATCTAGTGGAAAATAGGCATCTGTGATTGGTTTTTGTCGAAACCTTAAATGTTCCCTCCATCGAATCAGAATTTTCTTTTATCAAACGAAAGCTAACATTTCCCCGTAAAAACACTTTTTTCATTAGTCAACAGATAACGCAATGCAATGATTATAGCAAGGCGAATGTGGTAAATGTGTTGAAAACGACCTATACCAGCACAATTTTTGACCAAAATGTAGGTTTTAAAAGTCAAAACCTCAAGTGTTCCTTACAATATTTTTCAAATTATATGTCATTAAATGAAAGAGCTTATATTGTCCATATACTAGCTTCATTTTAATGAGCAATGGCCAATTCTCTTTAAATTGCAAACTGTGGGCAAAAAGTACGGTTGTAAATTTATCCCATCACAATCGGGGCGAAATAATGCTCACTGGCTAATTTTGTTTTCTTTGCCCCCTCCCTCGACAAAAAGTCCTGACACTCCACTAAAAACTGCAAATTGCTTCAATAGGGTGTTCAAATTGAACATTTTTCAATTTTTTCCAACTAACATTTACATAATAATACTGTAAAAAGTGTCCTTCATTTGACGCCCATTTTGTAAAATCACATCCCCTCAGACATCCTCCTGCCTCTTGCAAGCGCGACGAGAGGCCAGCCTCCCCGTCATGTTAAGACAAATTGTGTCCCCTCCCCCCACCATCAACTTCATATTGGCACCCTTGCCCTGGGGTTGACCATACTGTATGTTCCATAATATCTGTGGTAGAGTGTTTATAGTCGTAGGAAGTCGAATTGAAAGGGTGCCATGGCAATTCTTAAGCATTATGTCGTCTTGTTTATTATGCAAGTGTGTGGGCGTATTTGTTATAATAATTGTCACGATACAATACAATACAATACAATACAATACAAAACAACACAATACAAAACAAAACAATACAATACAATACAATACAATACAATACAATACAATACAATACAATACAAAACAATACAATACAAAACAATACAGAGGAGATGCATCATATGACGGGTTTTTTTATGTTAGATAATTATAGCCTTCGAATCATTCAAAGAGCTTCATAGCTCAGATGTTATTGCACAGATTCTCAAGAGTATCTGTGCTTATATTGACACATGGCAGATCATGTTATGAGGGTATTAAATGGAATCATCCCTCGGGATATGGTTTTGATCTTAAACTTTTCATCTTTGAATTTGCTGAATTGTTTTGTTTTTAATAGGTTTATTAAAACTTGCCCAGGTTGGAGTTGGATTTGGTGCAGGAGGATTAAGTGCAGGGACTGTATAAGGTCTATACAAATACGGATTTACCCGATAACGATTCCGATCAGCAGTGTTTAACTGCAATAGTTGAGTTCATTTTCAGCAGAGAAAATGTAGCTTTGTAATAAAAAACAACTTATTTCATGAAAACAAGAAGTTTCTTCTTTTATCCCATTTATTCACAAACCTTACAAGACATCTCGTGGATTGTAATGAATTCATAAATTAACTTTAATGTTTGTTTCAAAGATAATGAACATGATGCCACTCCTAGGGTAGAGACAATAAGAATATTTACCGATTTATACAGGTTGTATCGAAATATTTACCAACAGAGCATATTCTTGTTAATACCATGATATTGTAGTATTTGAATACTATCACAACTTCAATTTTGTAACTTACATAAAAAGCGGTTATTTTAATTTTAGAGCTTTTTGTACTGACCAGACAAAAAATAATTGTATTCATCAATATTTGTAATTATCATGGTTATCATGGTTATTATCTTACGGATTGCTGTTATTTGCTGTTAGTGTTTTACTGTTCTTAATAAAGACAGGTATGAAATACAACCTAAAATAGTGAATTTAATCATCATCTTTTGCTAGTATCTGGGAAGATAAATTTATATTGTGCAACTGTTTATTCGGATATAGGAATTTTATTAGCAATTCGCTACTCCATACTAAACTAACTGAATTAAAGTCATTAGATAAGAGGCACACCGTTGATTTTCAGTGGGATGAAATTGATAAAAAAAATGTCGCTACCGAAGGCAAATAAAAAACAACACCCGACACAAACTTTCATGCCCCAATCTAATGGTGCACCCATAATGTTAGACGGATTTTGCGTGCATGAATTATGCGCCAAGAATCATTCTTTCTTGTCGACAAAAGCCTTGCTATGAATGGTAAAGTTAGTCAAAACTCATGACATAGCTTGGAATGGCATTTTTATTTTGTCTAGACTCTTGTTTCTGAGATTCATTTATGCCTCTAAGTCAATGATTCATTTTTGCTATCGACGAAATCAGCTGAAATCGGACGAAAACAAACAACGTAGTATTATGTTTCTATACATAGCCTTTCTAGCAGATCCGGTCGTTCGACAAAGACATCATTCATTTGTCTATGCCTGTCGACAGACACAAATTGCAACAGAGTGGCACTGCAATAGTAAGTCGTATACTTATGCATAACTCGCAAATTCCATATCCAAACCAACTGAACAAATTGCAAATAAGCTTTTTAGTGGATATCTGTTGAATCATACCCTTAAATAAAATGCAAGACTCCCAAAATGAATCTTTAAGCAAAGAGTCATTGCGAATAGAAAACGTACAATAAGAATGCGTCTGCTGTCAACTGAACCACCGTTGACAGAATTGCTGTATATAAAATGCTGTCAAGAAAGTGAATACAGCAAATTGAAGAGAAGAATTGCCATTTTAAATGATCCTTACATGATCATGTGATTTGCATTTCCTTGACACAAAGCGTTTATTACAAATGAGGCACCAAATAAAGAATTGCCGTAAAGGGAAACAAGCCGATTTAAACGATTAAACGAATTAATGTAAAAAAAGAATACCTTCATTAAGAGAGTATATGCTAGACAGAAAACATATAGTAAACCATGAGATTCTTTGACCAACCTTCCCACCCATTTGAAAAGTGACTGGATTTATCACTTGGACCTACTCAAAGTGGAAACATGCATTAACCAGCTCTAGCTAATGAAAGATGACCCCGGGGTAAACTCTTTGAGGTTTTCGTTTGACATACAAACCGGCTTCCGTAATACGCTAAATGACTTCACCTAATTATAGGGTCATCCTTTGCGGTTGTTCTCTACTATAGTTGTCTTACCCTGGGGTTGACCATAATATATCGATCGGCCGGCGGTAGAGGAGTGTTTATGGACGTATAAGGGACGCACCATTAGATTCTCAGGGGGGGGCATGGGAGTTTGGGTCAGGCAGAATTTTTTTTTTCGCCGCTGAAGGCGGCGGAATTTTTTTTTTTTCACCTCCGAGAGCACCAAATTTTTGTTTTTCGCCAAAAAACTCCCATGCCCCCCCTGGAAATCTAATGGTGCGCCCCTAATATAGGAAGTCTGCAAGGGTGTCGTGACAATTCTTATGCATTATGTGGTCGTGTCTATTATGCAAATACGCGGGCGTATTTGTTATATCAATTCAATAAAATACTACAGGAGATTCATCAGCTTCACATTCTTTAATATGAAGGTCTGTTTTGATGTTAGATAATTGTAGATTCGAATGATTCAAAACTCAGATACCGTCGCTCAAATAGAGCAAGGAATAGTAAATGCAATCATAAGGCTATATGTTATTTGACATGAGGCGTATGAGGTTAATGACACTTTGAAAGTCATGTTATGACGGTATTAAATGGAAACACCCCTCGGGATATGGTTTAAATCCTCCATCTTTGAATTTGTTGAATTATCTTGCTTTAATACATTTATTAAAACATCCCCAGGGTGGAGAGGGATAAGATGCAGGAGGATTACATGTGCAGGAGCTCTACAAGATCCATTCAAATACGGATAAACAATTCCGAATTTTGGAATATTACGTCAACTCTTCACAGTAAAGCGTGAATGAGGCGTCATTATAAACATCATAAAGCTGATGCATTGTGAGTGAACTCTAAAAGTGATCAGCAGCGAGTAACATGATTGTAACAAACAGTTGAGCTCATTTTTAGAAGGGCAAAAATCTTCTTTTATCGTATTTCGTTGCAAACTTAACAAGAAAACCTCGCGCATTGCAATAAATTCGTAATTAAACGTTGCTATTTATTTCAATTTTATATATGGATGGTTCACAGTATAGTATTCTAACATGCTAGTTTACTATGTCATGGAAATTAACGTTTGTCACACCCTGTATACCAAAGTAGCTCGTATCTGCGGCAATAATTCCAAGAGCATCATTTTATACAATCATTTATGAAATGACTATTGTTCATCAGTATACATTTGTTTGTTCGTTTTATTTCTTCTTTAACCTGGGACACTCAATCAGTTGAAAACACAATTAATCACCTGTTCTTCCTTGAGGCCCAGGCTACATAGTAACAGGCAGAAAAAACATGCGCTGACGCAATACGAATATCCTGAATGGGCCTTCAACAAAAAATTTTTAACAGATTTTTAACAAGTAGGATGTTGCGCAGCTATTCAGACCACATAAAACAATACGCAATAATTTAATTCACCCCAGGGACAAATGGGACATATCACAAACCGCAGACTGTGTCTACGAAATCCCATGCAGGAACTGTAACACGAGCTACATTGGCGAAACGTCACGCTTGTTTGACACGCGTACGTCTAAAAGAACATCAAGGAGAAGCGGAGAAAGCAGCACATATAATTCACCCGGTTGTGTAGAGAAAACAATCGCTCACAGAAATCGGCTATTATACAAACGACTTTGCGCAAAATACCATGTCATAGGATGACGATAATATCAGGTAAAAGGGAGACCAACAGGTACAAAAGCAACCGCGTAGACAGCCTTTTATCGTAGGGGGCAAAGTCAAATTTCGTCCCCAATTTTTCGTTCCCTTTTCAGTCATGTTAATAACATTTTAGCCCCCCGTCCCCTGGCTACTTTACTGGAGATTACAGAGGCAATTTAGGATCTGGAGACGAGGGAAAAACACCATGAACAGAGAGGAAAGAAACTATTTCTTACCGAATATTTTCGACTACCTTCTAGCGCCGCCAACGGCAACAACTTCAGGTGAGAGAAAGAAGCAAGGTTGCCAGTCTGATAAAGTGCTGCCAAAATTTGATAACATGAATTCCCATCAAACAACACCGATGATTATTAAAGTTTGGATATGCCAATTGCTCATTAGTACTATTGTTATTTAAATATCATATTGTTATTATTAAAATGATATCGTGATATTGCTAGAGGGCGCTAATATTATCTGCAGACAATGTTACCGTTCAATTTATTGTGTGTAAACTTTTTTTGTACGTGACTTGTTGGCATCTAAATGTCCGAGTTCGGGTGACATCTCGTGGTGTCAAATTCTATTTTTTTAAACCAGATGTGCAGCAAACCAATATTTCTCAGTATTTAAATGAAATGTTATTTGACAAAGATAAATATGATAGAGCATACAAATGGCAATCAACTAAATGTAAACCAGCTGCTAACGCGATTTAAACCCCAACAGATACACCCCAACAGGAAACATAATAATGGCTATTTTATTCTTTTCACGTTTTCGTCCACCCATTTGTTTTAATCCATTGTCATTTCAGTGCCCCCTAATGTGGCGCCCATGTCACGTGTTCCCTGCCCCCTCACTACGCCACTGGGGCAAGCAATTTTTGGAACGCCATTAAAAATTAATGCACAAATTTGACCTGGCCCATATAGTCTCAAATTTGACACGGATTGTGACTACTTTATTAATACCGCCACAATATCTCACAACATTGGTTGTCATCACAGCAGCAGATAGGTGTATCCCATCATGCTCTGCAGTACCACAGTAGAACTGCACATGCCATAGAAAGTGTACACAAAATCCCTCACTTCAACTTTCAATTACTCGCTTATATCAGGGAGGTTAAGACTTTTGTTTGAAAAAATATGATCTCCAAAGTATTGTGAAACTATCCATAGCTCTCAATATCTAAGCCGCTCTTACTTATGTTTTGTATGTATTTGCTATGGAGCAAGCAGATGCATGATGGGATACTCCCTTCAGCTGCTGTGGGTTGTCATAGATGCAGTCATCATATAACGCTCCCGTCAAATCATAATAAAGTGTCAATTTATTTCAGTGAAAACTGATAGCAATCGAGACACGGTTGATGTTTTTATCGATACTACACTTTTTAACACAGATGCATCTGCTCTAAGGATTAGAAGCTCGTCAAATCAGTTCAACGTAGAACTGGTGCGTTGTCTGATTAAAAAACAATAAATCTGTGACTGTTTCCTGGTGTCAAATATCAACTTGCTCACACTATTTTTTATGTAGTCCGACCAATGTGACATGTTTTGTTCTTGGTCACAGACCATCTACATCTCTCATGGGGTAAAAAACGAACCGCAAAGGTCCGTGAACCACAAGGTAAGTGCACAGAACTTATAACATTGGGTTTTTTTTCGGGAAACATCAATTTAATATTATCACCTTGAGCAAAAAATGTCAAAATTATCTGGCAATATGCCATTACCGGTCATCTCCATCCTATTTCCGTAACATGATTACCAAGTATTTCTGTATTTGGAAATACAACGAAGACGTTAATATAGGTTGTTTATACACTCTTAGAACCACATAGCCAATCAGAAAAGCCGTTAGAAAAATACGCGGAGTGCATTAATATTGTATAATTGCACGGGTTCGCACGCGTTCGCATCGCGTAGGATTGATTCATTTTCATTGCGGGTTGATGCATTTATATTTGTTCGTATTTTCCAACATTTTAGTGACAATGTTGTTATAAAATTAGCAAAAGTCACGGCTTTTCTTCTCGTGTATGAAATAGGTTAATAACTGCGCATTACTTGTTGCTCCAGAAATTCTACAAAATAATGCACTTGTACTGAGATGTTACTGCGTCTAATGCACACCCCTTCGGGGTTCGTGCATTAGACGCATCTGTGCATTAGACGCATCAACATCTCAGTACGCGTGCATTATTTTGTACAATTTCACTCTCAACAAGTAAGACGCATTCATTAACCTATAAATATAAAATGCACATACTTCATGGGAGTGAAAATCATGCACGCGTAGGTCTACTAAGATAACAAGCCCGGCAGGGGAGTGCATTGAACAAATCAACATCTCAGTGCAAGTGCATTATTTACAATTTCTCGAGCAACAAGTAACACGCAGTTATCCACGAGAAATATTTATAACATGATTATCACTAAAAATGTTGTTGTTTTTTAATCTTTTGACAGCCATAGTGTTACTGTCTATGATTTTTTAACAAATAATACAATACAAAAGATGGCTGATTTATGATATAAATTTTTTAACACCAAAAAGGACAAAACAAAACGAAAACAAACAACACTAAAAACAATGACACAGACAAAAGGACAAGTTTCGCATGTTATTTTCATCAGGTGCAGAATGAGAAAAAAAAGTTTTAAACAGTGGAAATGCAAATAAAAACAGATTCAATCCTCGTTAAGGTCAAACGTAAATTTCTTGAAATGTTTGCCCAAACCCGCAAGAAGGATGAACGCGTCCGAAAGCACTGCGCGTAATATGCGTTTGCGCCCGAGTAAAATTAAACACAATTTATACACTCCTGGAATTTTTCTTACGTTTGCTCTGATTTGTTCTCGCTATTTAAGAATGTATATAATACCCTAAATTTGTGATTGTTTCATGGTGTCAAATATCAACTTGCTCACAATCTTTTTTATTTAGTACGACTAATAGGACTAATTTTAGTCACATCTACTTAAACTCTCATCGCGTAAAAAACGAACCGCTGAAGTCCAAAAACTTTTTGAGCTTCATCTGTCTGTCTTTCTTCCACGACCAGAGATTTGATACATGGTCAGTGACTAAAGAAAAACAGGTCTTGCTCGTCCGACTATTTCTATTGGGCATATAACTTATGAAGCGATGAATTTTCAAAAAGAATAAACGACCTAATTTACTCCCGAGGCAAAAGAAGTAGAAAACCATTAATCTTAAAGCGTGGGCACAAATCTATATTATGCGTGTAGTATTTGTCTTGCTCCATTACTTGATGTGTACTGCTTTTCACACGTGATAGGATAATATGTAACTTATTTTAAAAGTTTTATGGGACTCAATGGGTTTTGAATAACCATCTTACATTCCTATTAACAAAGGAGATACATGCTGCATACTTTTTGTTTTCTTTGCTATGTTTTCTTTCTACTTAATGCAGGAGCTGCACATTGCAAGTGTGCTGAGGCTTGTGGATCAATGTCTAGCCGTTGTGCCTGCGCTGTTTTTTTAAAGTGATACCACATAACTAGTCCTTGCCTTGTTAGAAAGATTAAATACGGTATCATCGACAATCCTAGAAAATTTGGTTTCTTTGAACTCACAGAAACAGGACAAGTAGATGAGCGAGTTGTTAAGTATTCAATGTATGATGTCAGCACAAATTAGGGCAGTCACACTATGAGTCAATATTATGGTCTCAGTGACACAGTTCAACATTATAGAACGTCCATTTAACAGTCATGGCTTACAATTGGACATCACGTTATGGACTACCAGTGTTTGTACCCACCATACCCAAAGGTCATTCTAATAAAACAAAATAATAAAAACACATAAATCTGTGAATGTTTCCTGAAGTCAATTAGTCTCCACGGCAGCCAGTTTGGTTCCGCTCCCTCCACACAAATAGTCTGCCAATGGCCACTTATAACGCCGTTTCTGATTGGCTACACGTATGTAGCTGTAGAGCTGTACATACGGGAACTTGATTGACCTCAGTCAGCTGGCGAGATGGCGGGTCAAAATTGGTCATGAATTATTAAGTAGCCGTTAGCCGATCGACCAATTGAAAGCTTTGTTTGACGTTAAGCTGGATGACGTCGTCAGAAAACAGTTAGGACTAACTTCGTTAGTCATCAGTTCGTCATCATTGGCAGACTGTTTGTGTGGAGGGAGCGGAACCAAACTGGCTGCGAAGGAGACTAGAAGTCAATATGCCATCCCGCATCCTTTTTATTTACTTATCTCTCATTGTGTAAAAAACGAACCGTGAAAAGACAAGAACTGCAAAGACTTTTGCGGTTTTTATCTTTCTTCAAAAACGTTAGGTAGATGGTCTGTACGTGACTGAGAAAAAAACAGATCTCACTCGTCGGACTATTTTTTAATTTTAACTAATGAAGCGATGAAATTTCAAAAAGAATAAAGAAATCTACATAGGAGATAGTTGCTGCAAATAAATCAACTAGTTGCCGACATTTTGCTTTCTTTGCTATGTTTTCTCTTAATACTGGAGCTTCACATTTCTAATGCTAGAAAGCTTAGATATCATCGACAATCCTAAAAAGGTTGCTCTCTTTGAACTGACTGGAACAAGACAGTGTTCAGGATGTGATGTCAGCACAGTAATTCAATCACACTATGACCCAATGGTCTCATGCTCAGTGACACGGTTCATGAGCCTAACAATTGGATTCTAATGTATGTATAAACATAACGGGTTTAAAGAACTGTGTCCTGGCAGATGAGTTTGTTATTGTCCAACACTTCTAAAGGAAAAGTAAGTGAAAAGTGAATTTACAGAAACCGGGATACCTTGATCTTAGCTGTGTATTATGTATATATCATCCAAAGAAGATGTCGTCACCATTCCATGCAGCTAAAATTACAATGCACCGCCATGTTTGTGCATTGGTTTCCTCCTTTAAAAGCTTCTATTCAGTACTCGACAGCTCACAGGCAAAGGAAAAACTTGGATCACATTAATTCTGATGTGATTTGCAAGCTCTGGTTATTTCTCTCTGTTTAGGTCAAATTTCGACACGTTTCTAATGCATCACAAAATGCACAAATGATTTTTGTCCGTGGCGCTCCGAGTATTCCAAATTTGGGATTATTTTGCACATAGAATTCCCCAGAAGCTGTCAAATTTCTCATCACACTATTCCCTGGCTACATGGACGTGACCATTACTTGTATACAACCGACAGTTTTTCATAACATATTTCAAGAGTTTATTTAATATTTCCATGTTAGGACCCGCATTTGCATGGTAACCTGATATGGTAATAATAAAGAGGTGGTCGTACCCGCGGGAGTCCTGATTCTTGAGCGGAAAACATTATTGAGAAACAAACCACTATACATGAATGTGAGATTGTTGTCAATGGGAAAGTACATTAGGAAATTCGCGCCCCGGTTGCTGAAGTTCTGTGTATAATACGTGCCTGTAGTTGTTACACGAGTATGTTGTTACAATGCTCAGTTTTTTCAGATGAAACACGTGAGGGCTCTCTCATTGTCATCATACAGGGTTCAAAAGAAATAACTCCCCCCCCCCTAAAATTACAAAACATTTCTTTGCATAACTTGACATACATTTGCTTGATTTGAAAAATTTAAAAACCTGTGAATAGAGGAATCTTTTTGCTACCCACCCAATTTTCTTCTTTTTGAAAATCATTTTGTTGGTCAAAATTATCACATTTTCAAAATGATGCTTTCAGAAAAAGTTGCGCTTTTCAATATCCTATACATGTAATGTACAAAAACATTCTCGATATCAATGTTTTGAATGATTTAATTGTTAGTTTATTTTCTTAAATTTTATGTATCCAATTACTCAGTCACCCATGCAATCATCTTTCAGTATAAAACAATGATTCATTGACATGAATTTTGACATGAATGGGATTTTCAGTCGGTGTTTCAAAATTGTTAAAATCACTTTCGGAGTAGAAATAAGGTTTGTAGCGTGATGCTGAGTTCTTTCGTTGGCTAGAAGAGATGAAAAATTATTTGCAAAGTAGACTGAAACAGTTGCAAAGATCTATAGCAACGGCTCTCTTGAATAAATGCTTACATGAAAAGGAGAAATAGCCAACAGAGATTGGAGGTTGTAATTCAGCATCCAGCCAATTAACTGCATGCAGCCAATCTCCTGTGGCCACATCATGAGTGTTACACATTTATCCAAGAAAGTCATCATTTTAAATCAAAATGCAAGATGCTTCAACCGACCCAAGACAGGTAAATGTTCACCCGTTTGGTCAAATGTATGCGTGGAGAGCTCATTTCTCTTTCCTAGTGATTTTACCATTTTTGAAACAACTGCTGTTTAAAAAACTTCAAAGAAAATCTCATTTTACGTCAAAATTAAGTTCAACAAATCTTTGTTTTGCACTGAATTATGGTTGCATGGGTGCCTGAAGGATCAGAGACAGAAAGGTGAAGGAAAAAACCAAGAATTAAATCAACCTTAACATTAATAACGAGAACGTTTTGCACATAATGTCGTAAAGTGCAACTTTTTCTGAAAGCATCATTTTTCAATCCTGCATGCATGCAGCAATATGCGTGCTGCATGCAAGATGCGTGCAATTTGCATGCAGTCCTACAGTCCGCACACAAGTGTAGTCTGCACGTAATTTGCGTACAGATTGGTAGTCTGCACGCAGGTTCTGCAAGCAAATTGTGTGCGCGGTGGATATTTGTGTGCGGTGCCTGCATGCACACAGCTGGTTCGCACACATGAACACGCAACCAGCAGGCCTTGCTTGCATGCTGCACACATCTGCACGTGTGCTGCACACTGCCGCACGCGTGCTGCATGCTTCCGCACACATTTTTCATTGCTTGCATTTTCGTAAGGGAAAGTCTAATTCAATCTACCTATCGTCCAGATTCAGTTCCTGCTTTGTGTTGATATGTAAATGTCAGTGTAAGGTTATTAATTATTTTAAACTGTTGTGATTTGGTAGTTCACAGCATCTTACGAATGGTAGTGAGCTTTGGCAAAAACTGCATTGCTCAATTCATAGCGAGCGTGTAGAAGAATTAAAATATCACAGATATACTTTTATAGGTGCTGCAGTTCTTGAGTTACATTGTAAAGAGGGCTGAAACAACAACAATTTTGTAAAACGTACATAACTCATTATCAACAATAAATTAAGCAAGTTTGCAAAGTATACGATTTGTAGAATGAACTTTTGCAAAACATCAAGGTTTTAATTTTCAATAATATATTGATCTAGATAATGAAAATCGATTTTTAGGTTGCTTCGACCAACAATACCTCGTCTACCCGTAAACTGATTATGGTGTGCTTGAAATTTTTAGTATGGCCTTTTAAAATATCAGTGACAATATCTTACAGAAAGTGACGTAGCCAGGAAGTTTTCAGAGCGGGGCAAAGAGGGCAAGGTTGATATTTGACGAAAATTGCCAATGGGCTAAAAAACACAATAAGGGTTACATCTCTTTAATATCAGGGCGTGCAGCATACCAGAAGGGGAAAGATTCTTCACAGGGGACAGCTTCCCCAGCGCCACCTGGCTGAGCCACTGAAAATAGATAAGAATGAGAAGCTAATAATGTAATGTAATGTAATGTAATGTAATGTAATGTAATATAATATAATATAATATAATATAATATAATATAATATAATATAATGTAATGTAATGTAATGTAATGTAATGTAATGTAATGTAATGTAATGTAATGTAATGAAATGTAATGTAATTGAAATAAATTTAATCTGAATCTGAATCTGAATCTGAAAAAGCGCCCCTCTGAAGAGTAAAATAAAGGTTAGTAACTATTACTGAACATGTTCATCAGGACTGTTATGAAACATAAAATCGGATTATTTCTTACTTCTAGTCCAATAAACAGTACTCACTGTGGACGTTTCGATGTCTACCAGACATCTTTTTCTACACTATTGATGTTGTGACGAACTTCTGTGTACCACTGATGCTGATGGTTGCTTAGCAACGTGGTTGCCAGTTCTCTTTCCAAGAATTTTTCAAAGTATACAATTTGTAGAAAGAACTTCTGCAAAACATGAAGGTGTTATTTTTCAATAATATATTGATTTAGACAATAAAAATCGATCTTTTTGCCTACTCCTACCAACAATACTTTATAGTCAAACCTTAAAATCTATATCAAATTGGGAAAAACTGTCGCTGCCGATGGCCCCTAATGTAAGACGGATTTTGCGTGCATTAACCGTTCGCCAAGAATTCTTTCTTGTGGTCCCCTTTTGGCTTTACCATACATGGAATATTACTTGCTTCAACACTTTATATATGTTAAGTAAACATGGTAAATAACACAAGTTAGGTAAAGCTCACGATATAGACTGGAAGATATGGCATTCTGGTTTTGTCTAGACTCTTGTTTCCGGGACTTGTTTATACTTTAAAGACGAAGACTAACGAAAACAAACAACTTACTGCATAATGGTTCTGTGCAAAGCCTTTGTGGCAGATTCGGTCGTCTGACGTCCAAGACGCCACTCCAATTTGTCTAAGCATGTCAACCGACAGAAATTGTAACACAATGGCCAACTAAACAAATTATAAATTTTAGGCGAAAATTGAGGTATTTGCTCCACATAAAGATGCCAAAACAAGTTTTTATAATGATTTCTTGTACACTTTGTGATTTTTAGTGCCATCTTGGATTTAAGGGGAAAATCGAGGTGGCCCCTGGGCTTATTTTGTCTGTATTATCTCAAGTAACATATGTGCCAAGTTTGGTTCTGGTAGGAAATTGCAGTAGTTTTTCCTTGGATGTACCTGCCTAAACACCCCCCTCCTGTCAATGAAAGGAAATGTATTACGTGTGGCATGAATTGTAGATGAATTTCGTTGCTTGATGATGTTTTGATAATACTGTTATCCGTTCACAGTTTATTATAATTAATGATATATTACAATTTAACTCAACCTTCTTCAAATCCTTCTGTTATGGATCAATTTTGTAATGACCGATGGCAACCACTGTTAATATAGGTTTGCCAAATTTGCCAATATCTACCAATCGCATCCTGAATCTCCGTAAATCACCTTTTATATACCTAGTACTCCAACATTTTATTTTTATATTCTGTTCTTGAAATTGATGTAATTGTATGTTATATTTTTGATATGTGTGGGCGTATTTATTATGTCTATCCAATATAATACAGAGAAGGTGCGTTGTCCTCACATGCTTGTGACGGTCTTTTGATGTTAGATACTTGTAGATTGGATGATTCGAAACTCAGATATCGTCGCTCAAATAGAGCGAAGCAAAGATAATGAATTTATTAGGCTATATGTTATTACACAGATACCCTTGAGTGTTCTAGATTTAGATCTAATCTAGATTTCTAATCAAAGTTGACTAGAAATAATGCTAAATTTGACCCGGCCCGAATATTGTCAAAAATTGACACGGATTATGACTACACTATATATTGTTGTCAACGCCCCAATATCACACAAACATTGGTTGCCACAGATGTAGTCACCTTATAAAGCTCCCATTCAAATGATAAGGAAGTGTAAATAGATTCCAGTACGTACTGATACACTGATAGCGATTGAGACATCGTTGATGTTTTTATCGATACCCCTGCGTCTCCGCATAAGCTCGCTAACGCAGAACTGGTGCGTTGTCTGTTTAAAAATAAAAAATCTATGACTGTTTCCTGATGTTTTAAAAATATCAACTTGCTCACACTCTCTTAAAGGGTGTCTCTGGCAATCATAACGTTGTGCCGTATATGTTAGAAAAATAATTATCAAGCACGAATCACTTGACCATAAAAACGAATAAAACCAGTCGGCTCTCAACATGCGATATTCAAAATTCCCGCGCCGAAATTGTCCAAGTGCAATGACGTAATGGTTATTCGTGCTCAATTGCCGTCAGCCTTCATTGTATTACTGGGACGTCGCTATGAGTTTGTTTTAAATAAAACCACGTGATTCGTGCTTGATAATTATTTTTCTTACATGTTGTGATTGTAGGAGAGTTCCTTTAATGTAGTCCTACGAATAGGACATGTTTTTCTTAGTCATAGACCATCTACGTCTTGTCGAAGCGCAAAAGTCCGAGAAACACAAGGCATTGTATAAAAAAGGTATAACATTGGTTTATTCATAATTTAATATTAATATTATCTTCTTGAACAATAAATATCAAATTAAAGTTGTATTAGCAGCGTGGATACTGCTGTATTATCTAAATCTGCCATTGCTGGACATTCCTTTCTTATTTCCGTAACGTTTTTAATAAAAGTATTGTGTATTTAAGCTTATTTAGGAATATAATAAAAAGATAATAGGTTAATAAATGCGCATACTTGATGGGATTGAAATTGTACAAAATAATACACGCATACTGAGATGCGTCTATGCACGAGTCCCGAAGGGCGGAGTGCATTAGACACATCAACATCTCAATACAAGTGCATTATTTTGTACAATGTCTCGAGCAACAAGTACGCAGTAATTAAAGCCATATTATAACATTTTCATACAAAATAGATTAGTATTTCTTTGCCATAAAATGTTAGCTTTTACTGTCAGATATATCCCCTTTTATTTTTGAGCCGAACAACTACGGCAGAGCAAAGAAAATTGGAATTTACTACCAGCGCATATGTCGCCAATACGTACCATTCCTTCAGTCATGTTATGGTACGGCCCTTTGTTGTGTAGATCACCGTCGCGCACGCCGTGTACGTACTGTGTGTTATGAACATCGTGTATGCGTTCGACTAATAATTCCATCGTAATAATAAAACGCTGATTCAGGCGTTTTATTCAAAATCTCGGATTTTGACAAAACTACAGCACCTAGAGTCTTGATTTTTCAGGGTATATTGGTTTAATAAAGTACAATATAATCGTGTAAAAAATTAATTTTAAAAATCAGTGAGGGCGTCCTCCTCAGCAAATGTTATAATATGGCTTTAACACGAGAATAAAATATCCGGTGATTTTTGCTATTTTTATAATTATTGTCACCAAAAATACGAGCAAATATAAATGCATCAACCCGCAAGAAAATTGAACGCATCCACGAGCACTGCGCGTAGTACGCGGAGTGCGCGCCCTTGTAATTATACACAATTAATGCACTCCTGGCATTGTTCTAACGTTTGATCCGATGGTTCTCGCTATTTGAGAATGTATAAAAATATCAAATATCTACTTGCTTACACTCTTTTTTATGTAGCCCACGTCCTTTTTATTAATCTCTCATCGTGTAAAAAACAAACCGCAAAAGTGCATGGAGGTGGCAGATGTAGGTTTTGTTTTGACTTAGACTTTAGCTTGTACATAAAAGAGTCCTAATGAAAATGTTATTCCCTCTATTTTCTTCCCTATTCACCTAGTCGCTACATATAAGCAATCAAACTCGCTCGCTACGTAACCATATTTGCTATCAAACACACACGCAAATGATTTTTTGGTTTGTCTAAAAATGAACTGAAATTCCGTTGCTAGCATCTTTAGCTATTTTGGATTCTTGATCACAAAAGACCGACCCACTTGGTGGCATTAGATCCTTGCCATAGATGAATGGTGCTTCGTATTATTTCACTATCCACAGGGATCAAACATTTTGACCGAGTTACTAAGAGGTTTTACAGATAATAGGTGACGTCACACATGTCACACGAGAGGCGAAATCCGCATTAAAACGTCTTAATGCGATCTCCCGGGAGTGCCATGTCATAGTAGAAAGTGTCGACATGGCACTCGAATCCGCATCCGTCAAATGATCACGTGTTTGAAATGTTTAGAATATCCTTTTTAATTTCAGTGATAATATTTCAATACAGACAGTGGCGTTTTCAGTGCGGGGCAAAGACAGCAAGTCAACTTTCAAGGGGTAAATATTTGACGAAAGTTGCCAAAAATGGGCTAAAAAGCACAAAAAGGCCTACAATCCTAAATGTCAGGGCGTCCAGCATTCCATGTAATGTAATTTAGTTTAATGTAATTTAATGTAATGTAATGTAATGTAATGTGATGTAATGTAATGTAATGTAATGTAATGTAATGTAATGTAATGTAATGTAATGTAATGTAATGTAATGCAACGTAATATAGTGTAATACAAAGTATAATCTTGCAAAGCGCCCCCCATCTATGATCATTTTCATTATCCAGCCAGGATTGATACGAATACTTTTGAATAGCAGATTTATTTTCTTTACATTGTGTGATCAAATATGGAGCTAAGAATACGAGCCTGCTGCCTATGATTTAGTAGTAAGGCCAATTCGCATCTGATTATCATTGATTTTGTTTTGTCTCTTTTAGATAATACGCAATTACGTTTTATCATCATTGAGTTACAATTTCTTATTGGTCATCCACAACTTTATATTTGAGACACATTGTTCAACACGTTTAAATCTAAATAAAAAAAATTAAAAAAATACAAACATTCATGTAGTCGTGGTTCGGTTGCTATTTTAACGTGGCTCCTATAACGTTCGTGCAGTGAGAATAAAGATCCGTGCAGTAGGAATTAAAATGCAATACTTAAAATATTCCTTTACTAGTTTCAGCCAGACAAATGACCAGAAAATTAAAGAAGTTGCTCCAGAAGTAAGACAGACCGAGTCGGTTTGTGGCAATCAGTAAAACAATCATTTTGCAAAAATAATCATGCAAATATTGCCTCATAATACCTCTGACAACGCCTCCCACCCCGATGTCTAGGTCACTCTTTTTTGGAAAATGCGTAACAGGCGTAACGGTGGGTGCAGAGTGGCCCAACTAGCCAGCTCCATCTACCGGACAGAAATTGGCCGGAATTTTATAATTTATTAGCCCGTTAAACCCATTTTAATATGTGGAAAAAATTGTGTAATATTACACGACACATCACCTTCATTTTGTGGTCAAATAGTGTAAAATGGAAAGGTTTACCGCGCTCCGTGCACAGCTGTCCCAGTAAAACGGGCCAAAACAAATTATGACTACCAGGAACATTTTCATCGCTGTCCACCTCTGATACCCCACTGGGAATGACAATTAAAAAGCAAGGTCTTAGCCTGTATTTAGCATGCAGACATAATAATGGGGGCAGCTTGATAATCTATCTGGCTCAATATCAGAACATGAACGACAATAAATTCAGTAAAGTTTGTCAGGACATCTTCTTTTAAACCCATTCACACCCGAAATTTACAATAACTATGGCTAAAGTAGTGTGAAAAAGGCTTGAATATTATTTTATTATTAGTGTTGAAACGCTAAAAAGTTAATTAAAATATAAGCTTACGAGCAAAGTTGAGACCTATAAATATTAAAGATCTTGCACTAAAAACACAATTTCATGCCTAATTCTTAAAAAGTATATATAAGTGCCATGTTTTTATCCGATATAACTAAAAAAAATTAAAAACAATTGACCGAAAAAAAAATTAATTTCAAATCAACAAGGTGTATTTCTGAATAGAGGCCGTCAGCCTTTCGCCATCTTGTGGGTACAAATGATCTGCGTGTTCATGCGTCGGACACTACGCGCAGAGCGCAGCTTGCCACGCAGGTGTTATCACGCATCAACGCGGTGATTTTGCTGTTCACGCATGGAGATCGAACGACCATCGCAGCGTGTACCCACAAGATGGCGGCATATGACGTCACGCTGACGGCCTCTATTATGATGATTTCAACATGTATCGATCGACTTTTAGTACGACCATGAATAATAATAAAGGATGGTCACTGGCGTACTAAGTGATTTGTAACTCTAACAAGCGAGTTAAGTGCTCTGGTATGAACGTTTCGACAGTATGTTTTTGGACATGAGAGCACATCAGCCATATTGAATATATTGAATTCTGAATACGAGGAATGTCCTTCTGATATCAAATAATTTTGATGTAGCATTCTTGTTTGTGTAGTCTCTTGTTTAGACTTGTTTATACCCATCAAACAGGCTATATTTTGGGTTTGGGTTTAGATAAAAACGTTTTCATAACATTAAATGTCGGGTTATATAAAGGTCAAGAAAACGATTTAAAACGTTTTGTATGAAAACACACCATGACAATATTTTTGTTAATGTCATTGTAAAATATTTTGCAAACATTTTGTGTCAAATTTTTTGTCAACACTTAAATAACAATATGTTAGAATATTTGCAGTAGGTTATTAACAAATGTTTTTGAATGTTATGAAAACATTTTATATCCTTTCTAACGACAACAAACAACGTACTCAACACAGCCAAAGTAAAATGTCGCCACTAGTTCCATCCCCGTTTAATCAGAGTCTGATGAGTTTATGGCAAAATAATTTATATGATAATTTTCTATACACACTCATAGAAATGACTTGTTCGCCTTGTTGGCGCAATTCAAAAGGAGTAAGTTTGGACAACTCAAAAATAGTGTAAAAGTTGCCAAAACAAAATTCATTTTAGTTATCCGAACTTAAAATATGCTGAAAAACCTCAAAAAGTTCCGTCAACTAATCAACTTTGTTGGCATTACTTAAAAAGTTAATGTAAGTCGTTGCGTCAACTTTTAAGTAATGCCAACTTCTGAATTCAAGTTCAGGGAACTTAGAAAAATAAACAAGGTTCAAAGAACCAATTAGTTGAGTTATTGTAACTCAACATGTAAGTTGATGTAACTCATTCATATTAAGTTACTGGTACTTATTGTTTTTAGTTATTCCAATTTGGTACTTTGTTACTTAATTCACGTAATTGGATCATTTTCTGCACAATTAGCAGTATTTAAATATTTATTTTTGTAATCAGTGCAAAATTTTGTATACTATAGCACACCTCTAGAAAATTATGCTAACCTAGGCTAGTGTCATTTTCTGAGTTGTAACAACTCAATAAAGTAAGTGCAAATGAGTGCGACCAACATAATGATATCGAGTCAGCGTTACTCAAAATTGTACGCGTTGGCATTACTCGGAAAGTTGACGCAACGACTTACATCAACTTTAATACTGAGTAATGCCAACCATAATGCAGTTACTGTCCGTTTTCCTATACACAATACACAGTGCTCTCACCATTGACGCGTGACCCCTACAAATGATGTACGTTGCAAGAATGGGCACTTGCCTAGTTAACATCACTGTGTGAAAAATAACCAGCCAATATGTTAGGTATTCTCCAAACTTCTAGCAAATATATTTCTCTAACATGACCTAAAATTACAGCTAGGTTAGATGTTCAGAAATAGTCGCACTTTTGTAAAATATGAGTGAGGGCAAGGCATAGCTAGCCAACTCCCCGTGTTAATTGAATGGAGATTTGACCGAAAATATTGGTATCGGACTGCTCACTTCTGAAGGATGCCACAAAAAAACGGTACAAGCTACATCTTAACTATTCTCTGGCAATCATCATGATGAGTGTCTTATATAGTATGCCGAAATTGGGTACTGTAGGTGATTGACAAAGGGTCGCACTTTTCTGATAAATAAGTGACAGTGAACATGAAATATCAGCGCCCATAAACCCAAGTTAGTAGCTAGTTACAGTTAGCAGCCTGCACAACCGATTCTTTTGTTTGGCAAGGCTCACTCAGTCATTTAATGAGGCAATACAAACGATCGAATTTGGTGTTGAAATGAGCTAAATTTTTAGTTACACCTTTTCGATGTAAAATTAATTTTCTCGGCCAAATGAAAAGCAATCATTTTCATTTTTTCAGTAAATGTCAGGAAAAATTGTAGTGCTTGATACTGTATTTTTTTCAAATTCTAGTGTTAAACTTAGGCGTGAAATTTAGTCATTTAGTGTAAGATTTTCGATTTTGATAGGCTTAAACTCTGTCCGCGAGCCTTTTTTGGATCAACCTTTTAGCTTTTCAAAGTAAGATAGTTCGCTAATGAAGGATTTTTCCCAACTTTCTAACGCACATCACCGTGAGCGATATATCATAGTTTTGTCAGAATTTGCGTTTTCATTTCACTATTTTAACTGCCGGCTGACCATTTTTCAAAATCAACGAGTGAAATCTAAGGCTAATACTAGCATTGTGGATCGATATCCCTGGGTTTAATAGGAATACCGGCATGGCTACAGTGTTGCTAGAACTTCAATATAGCAAAGAAATTCCCAGGCCTATAGCGCTCCTACTGATCATGTTTAACCAGAACACTCAATTGGGGATTTGGGCTACCAAATCGCTGGTCGGGCAATTTGCTTTCAATGGAAAATTGACCTGGATAAACAACAAAGGAAATATCGACTATTTCTGTTGGTTGCTCTCGAGATAAAAGTACTGAGTTAGACATTTTCTGAGTATGAAGGGAAAAAGGGTAAAATAAAAACGGAAATTCGAACAAAACTATAATATATAGACCCACATGATGTGCTTTACAGAGGTGGGAAATATCTTTCTTTAGCAAACTATATTAGTTTGAGACGCTAAAAATGAATTCCGTAAAAAGCTCGCGTGCGAACTGAAGGCCTATAAAAATCAAAAATATCACACTAAAAGACACATTTTGATGCTTAATTTTAACACCAGGATTTGTAAAAAAATGTATATCCAAGCACCAAGTTTTTAACTGACATTACTGAAGAAAAAAAAATATTGCTTTATATTTGACCGAGAAAATTAATTTCATAGCAAAAAGGTGTATCTCTGAATTGTGCTGATTTTAACATGTATCGATCGACTTTCAGCGCGACTAAGCATTTCTAAAGAATCGGTTGTCCAGGCTGCTAACTGGTTAGTGGAGGCCGTCACGGGACTGATTATTGATTATTGAAGTGCCTTATTAATAGATACGCACGATTTAGGGCAAGAAAAACAAACCGGGACACTTTTGGAGACATCATCATCATCATCATCATCATCATCATCATCATCATCATCATCATCATCGACATCATCATCATCATCACTTTCTACATTTTTTCTAAACAACATAGGGCCTACCGTTTTAATAAGATTTTTTTTCTTGAAATGCATGTAACTATAATTATTGTTTAGAGCGTGATGAAATAAAACATCACGATTTTCATCACAAAACAAATATAATGCATAAGAAATCGTTTGTTTTAGAGCGTGATGATGAAATAAAACATCACGATTTTCATCCCGAAACAAAGTAATACATAAGAAATCAATTTTTCGTGAGTGATGAAATAAAACATCAAAATTGTCATCACGAAACAAAGTAATACATGAGAAATCGTTTGTTTTAAAGCGTGATGAAATAAAACATCACGATTTTCATCACAAAACAAAGTAATAGACCTACAAAAGAAATACATTTTTCGAGAGTGATTAAATAAAACATCACGATTTTCATCACGGAACAAAGTAATACGTAAGACATCGTTTGTTTGATTGCAATCAACCGCGACAGTTCGTCTCACACACATAACAATGCACTGCGATCAAATAGGTTGATGACAACATTTGATTGAATGGACTGCACTGCGCCATGATTACGTGCACCGGTTCAAATCCTTTGTTTGGAGCCAATCAATAATTTCACGTACAGCCTCTATGCAAATTAGAGTTTACACACGCTGCAGCTGGGGTAATCGACCGAAGTTGGTTGCCGTTAGTGATCGAATGCATGAGCTTATTTGCTTTACTGAATCGATTTACTGGATTAATTTCCTGTTAACTGGGTTTAATGCCACAAAGGTCGAATCGCCTTTGCCATGGACCATGACTGCATCATGCGAACAATTTCTATGAGTGTACTTTCCTTCGAAGGTTGATACCAAATTTGATTGCAAAAGTTTAATCATCGTGAGCATAGGAACCGTTGTTTGGAAATTCGTGCAATTTTAATATAGGGAGTGCCAAGAATTACGTCGCCTGAATAGGCCGGCATGTTAATCGATTATAAAGCGACCCTGTTTGTGACTGCGGGAATTTTCAAAGGTTTACCCATGCATGTCAAAATGTAAATCAAATACCCCGCTCTTTTAATTGTCCACAGGCAAGTGTACAATGATACCTGTACGGGTTGCTTCGGGCCACATAATAAGCTGATACCATGCATTGGCTATTGCCTGGTCAATTCGTAATTTGTCAATTTTAAAATTGCACGAATTTCCAAACAAGGGTTCCTATGCTCACGATGATTAAACTTTTGATATCAAACTTGGTATCAATCTTCGACGGAAAGTGTATAGAAAATTATTATATAATAAGTAAATTATTTTGCCATAAACTCATCAGACTCTGGTTAAATTGGAGATGGAACTAGTGGCGACTTTTTAATTTGGCTGTGTTTATTATGTTTCTGTGCATAACCATTCTGGCAGATCTTTCGACAAGACATCATTCTATTTTTTTGCCTGTCGACAGACAGAAATTGCAATAGAGTAGCCTATGGCACACTGCAAAGTCATATACTTATGCTGTTATGCATAACTCGCAATATCCAAACCCAAACAGGTAGCAAAGCTCTTTTAGAGGATGTCTTTTGAGTCATGCCATTAAATGAGATGCTTGACTCACAAAATGCATCTTTAAGCAAGGAGTCAATGAATAGAAAACGTACATTAAGAATGCGACTGCTGTCAACTGAACTATCATTGACAGAATTGGTGTGTGTAAATGCCCCGGGATAAATGCTGCCAAGAAAGTGAATACATCAATAAAGGGGTGACGGTAATAACATATGTGACCCGGCAGCACAAACGAGCCGTAAATTCCCTAAATTGTATTCTGAGTTACGGTGTAAAATGTGTACGAAGGTCGTATTCATCGGTCACTTAAGCTGGCACGACATCTGTCTTATTTTGATAGTTACAACACCAATCAATAATCCTATTATTGAAGTGGATAATAAGCTTCTACCTTAGATGGCTATAGAACTTTTAATAGCTCTGGTCTTTGTTTGCTTTTGATAAATCCTTTTCAAGTGCTGGGTTACCAGGCATTGTATTTTGTATAGATATGCATAACCAACAATTAACAATGAGAGAACCTTCTTAAACCTCGTTGACTTGGGGATGATTTGAAATGACCGCCAATTATGACTGTTTGATATTTATTGCCAGCAATGTGGAAAAAGAGACACACGTAGAAACGAAAAAAGCTATAATTTTGTTGAAGGAGCAAAGTTTAACAAACCATAACCCCGCTTCTGGATATCGTTTGAAGTTAAATGATATACCATTTTTAAGTTTATGATGTTTATTTTTTAAACACGAAATAAAACAAAATTGACCGGGGGAGGAATTTACGGCTCATTCGCCGTGGACGGTCACATATCGTCTGATGATCTATGGTAATAATAACACTGGGAAAGCAATTTCTACCAACAATGAAGTACATATTGAAGAGAAGAATAGCTATATTGAATTAGTCCTTACATGGTATAATTTGTCAAAGTCAAATGAGGCAGCAATAAAATGGTTGCCTTAAACGGAAACGTACCGATGAAGAAAAACGATATAATTAGGCCTATATTAATTAATGTAAATAAATTAATTTAAGTAAAAATACATTCATTATTAAGAGAGGCTATGCTATAGACAGAAAACACACTGTAAACCATTTGATCCTTTGACCGAACCTCCCAAATTTGCAAATTGATAGAAAGTCGTCATTCGTAAACTGGAAACACGTTCTATAGCCAATGAACGATGATAAGTATAACCACAGGATACAACCATTTGAGGTCTTCGTTCAACATGCTAAGCGTGGGACTAAATGGCTTGCATAATACGCTAATGACTTGAGCTAATTGTGGGACCATCCTTCGCGGTCGTTCTCTACTAGCTACCTTACCCTCATGGTTGACCGTATTAATCATTGGTAGAGTATTCAGTGTTATTTGAGCGTTCAGAACCAGAAAGCCGTAACTCACTATAATGATCAGCTCTCACAGAATGAACATAAAGTTGGCTTTTTGCTCTGGTCTTCAATATGCGCGCATTTGTACCATAAACTTATCCTGGTGCCAAATTCTGCTGGATTTACTATACTTTTTTTTCAACTCCATCCCTCCAATGTCAACAAGAAATCAACATCACTGACATTGATAAATGAATAGGAACAAATGTCGAGCACCTTGACTCCACACTCAAGTAGGTCATTCCATGTAACTTCGTGTTTCGTGTATGTGTTACTTCTGCTTGTCCGTTGTTTTCATAATGATCCTATATGGTATTACAATATCTAATACTAATTAAAGGAAAATGTACTCATATATTGCTTTAAGTGCGCCTTTTGACTTTGAACTCGGATTTTCTATCTGCTGCCCTCTCATTTCTTTGGCGGAAAGTGGGTACTTACGTACTGCACCGTGCAATTTCTCATATTACTGTAATGATTGGCACTTTGGGGAACGCATATGCAATTTAAGGCTACTCGAATCTCATATTAAGCAAGTGTTGCACACACTGACAAATTAATAGGAACAAATGTGGATGGAGCACCTTTACTCCACAATCATGTGGATCATTCCATATAATTTCATTTTCGTGTAATGTGTTACTGCGGTCCGTGTTGTTCATAATGATCCTAAAATTATATTTTGATATCTAATAATAATTGAAGGAAAAAGTACATGTATATTGTATTTTCTATCTACTATCCTCTCAATTCTTTTGTTGAAAGTTTGTGCTTACGTTCTGCAAAATTTCTCATATTACCATGATTGGCACTTCTGGGGAACGCAGATGCAATTTAAGGCTCCTCAAATCTCATATTAAAAAAAGTGTTGCACACACTGACGGATTAATAGGAACAAATGTGGAGCACATGTAACTTCCGTTTCGTGTAATGTGTTACTGCTGCTGTGGTCCGTGTTGTTCATAAGCTTTCCCGGGAAGCTTTCATAATGATCCTTTAAATAATTACAGAAGGAATTGGCCAACATTTACAATATTACAGATGTTAAATATAAATTGAATTTGTACTACAGGTGTTAAATCATCGCTAACAATTGACCTTTTCGGTAAATCCCATAAGCCTTTGTGAGTACACCTGAGATGTCGTCATTTCACGTCACGCTCGCTGTGCAGATCAGCGTGATGTCAAATTACAACATCTCAGGTGTACTCGCAAAGGCATATGGGATTTACCGAAAAAGTCAATTAATTGTTCAAACACAACACAAACACTGTTCCGAAACATGAGATACATAAACTAAAATGGATGTTCCTTTAAATGAAAGTAGATCATGTCTCAGAATAGATTGCATATCAGAACAAATACCATTGGCAGACTACTATGAAACAGAGAATCAGAGAATTACACTTGTTGCTTCGGATAAACGTGAACTGAAATGGTCCATTACAGCTAGATTTTATTTGTACGAGATCGCGATAGCCGCCTTATGTTAGTATACGCGTATTATAGGTCTTTCCTAGTTGAAGATCGAGTTGGTAATATAAGATTTCAAACACTGAAATTAGATGATTTATGTTTACCTAAATATTAAAATTATATTAGCTTTCACTATCAGATACGTCGTATATTCTCGTTTCAGTTTTTGCCAAACAAAAGTGGTAAAATTAAAGAAAAAATATTTCATTACAGCACCTAGATCATGATAGCGTGTCAGCGAATCTGATTGGCTAATTAACTCACATGATCCCGCGATTACAAAATACCAGATTATGCACAGCACCTGAGGCCTTGTTTCTATAGGAGTATTCTAATTCATCAAAGTACATTATAATAGTGTAAAAATCTGAATTTTGAGCAAAATTTACCGCCTCCTCATGAGTACAGCTTACAATAATGCTTTAATCGTGTTAATCCCAAGCAGCTCCCATCTATGGCAAAATCTGCTGCCACAAATCTGGTAAAAACAGTGCGACAAGTGCGAGTTACGAGTCCGTTCATCTAAAGTAGAAAATGTATTTTGGAGTCTATGTGAACTGGAATAGTTACCTAAAGCAAATATGTACTTACCAGTGTGAAAAGGTCAACACTTTACATGGGTAAACTAAATTCCTCCTATTTTGAGGAAAATGGTATAAAAACTATTTTGATGAAAATGGTATAAAAACTATTTTGATGAAAATGGTATAAAAACTTGATACAGAAATGCAAAAAGAATAGTTTGTACTATGTATTACATTTTGTTCAAGGAAAAGCAGCAGAGTAGGTTGGTAATATAAGATTTCAAGCACTGAAATTTAGATGATTTATTTTTACCTAAATATTAAAATTATATTAGCTTTCACTATCAGATATATTCTCGTTTCAGTTTTTGCCAAACAAAAGTGGTAAAATTAAAGAAAAAATATTTCATTACAGCACCTAGATCATGATAGCGTGTCAGCGAATCTGATTGGCTAATTAACTCACATGATCCCGCGATTACAAAATACCAGATTATGTACAGCACCTGAGGCCTTGTTTCTATAGGAGTATTCTAATTCATCAAAGTACATTATAATAGTGTAAAAATCTGAATTTTGAGCAAAATTTACCGCCTCCTCATGAGTACAGCTTACAATAATGCTTTAATCGTGTTAATCCCAAGCAGCTCCCATCTATGGCAAAAATCTGCTGCCACAAATCTGGTAAAAACAGTGCGACAATATATCATTTCGCGGTTACATGGTCCTGCTGCTGTATTGCCAATTATTGGTGGTATTTGTCCAGGATTAGTAATCAAAGTGCTCCGATTTTATCTAAAAATCTTATTTTATCTACGCAATGCAATCTTATTTTGTCTACATAATGCATCAAAATAGGTCAAGGGTCATGGTCAATAGGCGTAATGGTACTTGAAACATCCTAGACTAAGTAATCCTATTTTTATTTGAATTGTTATATCAAGACAAACACTTTAAAACCTCTTTCAAAATTGGAGGCATTTTTGACCCCCATAAAAATGACCTTTTGTTTTTTTGGAAATTACTGAAGAACGGAGAGATAGGTCAAACTATACATTTTCTGAATCCTTATGATTATAGAGGCATTATTGTCATATTTTTAACACAATTCGAGCAGGTTTGAAATTTGAACTTGAATTTCCCCAGATCAATTACCATCATTGGTTGCAGTGCAGGTTCCCCCCCTACCCTACCACCCCCTCATTCGACGGGTCCGTGTATAGACTAAACGAAACACAATTATATATTTATTTTACTAAACACCCCGGGCTAAACACCATTATAACGTTTTACATGTTTGTTGGGTAGAGCTATCGTCATAATTTGTTACCTGCAGTTTCTTAGTTAAATGGCTAAAACTTGACAAATATATGGCTCTTGCCATCCCACTTACCGTAAATGGCTAAAACTTGACAAATATATGGCTCTTGCCATCCCACTTACCGTAAATGGCTAAAACTTGACAAATATATAGCTCTTGCCATCCCACTTACCGTAAATGGCTAAAACTTGACAAATATATAGCTCTTGCCATCCCACTTACCGTAAATGGCTAAAACTTGACAAATATATAGCTCTTGCCATCCCACTTACCGTAAATGGCTAAAACTTGACAAATATATAGCTCTTGCCATCCCACTTACCTTAAGTGGATTACGCCATTAATTTCTGTCACACAATGTTTTACAGGCCATTAAAATCACACATTTGGCTTGTATATCAAAAGACATTTAATTAGTTACATGACAACACTAAATAATAACATGGCAACACTTTATGTAGGTTGGGATTCAAGATCATTCAACAAAAATCTAAATTGATCAATTCATTTATATTATTTCATATCTTTGTTGAAGGAGAAAGTAAATACTTACATTGTAAAAATAATATGGGAAGTGTAAGATCTAACCCGATGCTAATTAAAATACAAATATCATGATTCATTTATTGAGTTATTTACTCTTTCTCCCGCCCTTTCTGCATAGATGGTATATACGAAGACTTTCAAGTGCAAATTGGAGGTCGTGGGTTCAACCATCTCTAAATTCCACCTACTGATTGCTCTTTCAAACTCTGATACTTCCATTATGTCTTAACCCATTATGTCTTCATACTTAACCCATGAAGACAAATCAGTTCACCTTTTTTTTGACTTGATCTCGTTAATAGGCTATAGGTTTTCTGTGAAGGATATCTGAAAATTGTTATGGCTCAAAGCCCATGGCAGTTTTAAAAACCAATGCGAGATGCGGGTTTTTTTTTTTTTAAATGGACACATCATAAAATTGTGGTCGATTTACACAATTGAAGTACACATATCATATTGTTTATAGGGTTTATACAAGTAACTTTTCTTTCAACTTTCAGCTGACATTGACGCGCTAAGAAAAACGAGCGCGGCGGCTTTGAGACATAACAATAGTTTTAGCCTTATCAGTTAGCAGCCTGCACAACCGATTCTTTAGAAATGCTTAGTCGCGCTGAAAGTCGATCGATACATGTTAAAATCAGCACAATTCAGAGATACACCTTTTTGCTATGAAATTAATTTTCTCGGTCAAATATAAAGCAATATTTTTTTTCTTCAGTAATGTCAGTTAAAAACTTGGTGCTTGGATATACATTTTTTTACAAATCCTGGTGTTAAAATTAAGCATCAAATTGTGTCTTTTAGTGTGATATTTTTGATTTTTATAGGCCTTCAGTTCGCACGCGAGCTTTTTACGGAATTCATTTTTAGCGTCTCAAACTATATAATATAGTTTGCTAAAGAAAGATATTTCCCACCTCTGTAAAGCACATCGTGTGGGTCTATATATTATAGTTTTGTTAGAATTTCCGTTTTTATTTTACCCTTTTTCCCTTTATACTCCGAAAATGTCTAACTCAGTACTTTTATCTCGAGAGCAACCAACAGAAATAGTCGATATTTCCTTTGTTGTTTATCCAGGTCAATTTTCCATTGAAAGCAAATTGCCCGACCAGCGATTTGGTAGCCCAAATCCCCAATTGAGTGTTCTGGTTAAACATGATCAGTAGGAGCGCTATAGGACTGGGAATTTCTTTGCTATATTGAAGTTCTAGCAACACTGTAGCCATGCCGGTATTCCTATTAAACCCAGGGATATCGATCCACAATGCTAGTATTAGCCTTAGATTTCACTCGTTGATTTTGAAAAATGGTCAGCCGGCAGTTAAAATAGTGAAATGAAAACGCAAATTCTGACAAAACTATGATATATCGCTCACGGTGATGTGCGTTAGAAAGTTGGGAAAAATCCTTCATTAGCGAACTATCTTACTTTGAAAAGCTAAAAGGTGGATCCAAAAAAAGGCTCGCGGACAGAGTTTAAGCCTATCAAAATCGAAAATCTTACACCAAATGACTAAATTTCACGCCTAAGTTTAACACTAGAATTTGAAAAAAAATACAGTATCAAGCACTACAATTTTTCCTGACATTTACTGAAAAATGAAAATGATTGCTTTTCATTTGGCCGAGAAAATTAATTTTACATCGAAAAGGTGTAACTAAAAATTTAGCTCATTTCAACACCAAATTCGATCGTTTGTATTGCCTCATTAAATGACTGAGTGAGCCTTGCCAAACAAAAGAATCGGTTGTGCAGGCTGCTAACTGTTATGCTTGTTACAGCCTACCAGCTGTGCCGGGTTTCTTATGGTTGCAGTGCAGTGCGCCTTTTGTCTTTCAACGCATGCAGCGGATGTTCAGTCTATAAGTATCTGCTACACGCTTCTTCTTTATGCGGAAAGTGGGTACTTGCGTTCAGCACTATTTCTCACGTTATCATCAACAAGTCTTCGGGAAACGTAGATGCAATAAAAGGCTTCTTCGAATGTCGAGTTATAAAGTTGACTCAATAGTACGTGTTTATAATGTGGGTATTTCTAATTGGTCCGTGCTCACAGCGGCCTTCGCCATCGGGCCAAAGTGTTTTTAAAATGCGTAAAAACAACTTGGTTTTAATGCTAATTATTGTTCATGTTCTTTATAAAATAGCCGAGTGGGCGGGATTTCGCTGAAATATTTTTTGTGTAAAAACTGAAGCATTCTATGTATAAAGGAATATAATGAATATTAACTGCACAACATGTAGAACGATTCGTGATACCCAATTGTGGTACAGTTGGTGTTGTTTAGGAGGGGGATAATTTTATTTCAATTTGTGACCTGACACGGCGAATGAGCCGTAAATTCCTCCCCCTGTCTGTCAAAATTGTTTTATTTTGCGTTTAGAAAATTTACATCATAAGCTTTAAAATGGTATATTATTTGACTTCAAACGATATCCAGTAGTGGGGTTATGGTTTGTTGAACTTTGCTCCTTCAACAAAATGGTAGCTTTTTTCGTTTCTACGCGTGTCTCTTTTTCAACATTGCTGGCAATAAATATCAAACAGTCATAATTGGCGGTCATGTCAAATGATCCCCAAGTCAACGAGGTTCAAGAAAGTTCTCTCATTGTTAATTGTTGGTTATACATACCTATACAAAATACAATGCCTGGTAACCCACCACTTGAATAGGATTTAGCCAAAGCAAACAAAGACCAGAGCTATTAAAATTTATATTGCCATCTAAGGTAGAAGCATATTATCCTTTTCAAAAATAGGATTATTGATTGGTGTTTGACTATAAAAATGAGATAGATGTCGCGCCAGCTGGAGATGCCGATGAATACGACCTGCATACACATTTTACACTCTAACTCAGAATACAATTTAGGGAATTTACGGCACATTTGAGTTGTACGGTCACATTTTATTTACGTCAAAATATTTTTTTGAATTTACTGAAAATTAACGTTCAAAAAATGATGAAAATCGATGTAATTTTTACATAGAACCCCGATAAAGATTACTGTATTGTTTTTATGGTAATCTAATCTTCCATTTTCTAAAAACATCTTGGGAGTTCTATGTGAAAATCTTGAACAAACTGGGGGGAACCCAACGTCTATACTCCGGGGACTATAGGCCTACATGCACAATGCAGTCAAAATCGATATTATGTATTGTGTGTAGCATAATACACGTATTGTTGTATTTCTATGCTATACCCGAGAAATGTTGGAGTTGCCTAAAACCTATATGTTTAAAATTCCAATGGATTAGCGCGCTGGACTTAGAGATTCTGTACGCAGCTGCGGCGTGGGTTCGAGGCCCGCCTCTGCCAAACTGAAATTCACTTCTTTTTTTTTAAATTTCATATTTGGAAAATGGGACTGGGCGAATTTATGATGGCGAAGAGTGGTGTGGTCCGTGCTGTTAAAAATCAGTGTTGACTCAATGGAAATTAGAGAGACAATCTCTGAAAGCTCATTTAAATACAACTCCTATTACAAACGATATTGCAAAACCGGGATGTCGCATAAATCTAATATCCATTACATGTGCTGCAGGTTTAAAATATTACTAAAGAGTGAAATACAGGCTAGATAATCAGTAGAGCTGTTAGGAAACATGACATACGAGTACATAAAACTAAACTGGATGTCCCTTAAATTTTTAAAAATTCATAACCTCATTAATAAACGCGATGTGTTTAATCCAATCACAGATAATAACTTTAATATACGCAGACGCAAATGCAGGTTATTGGAAAAAAATATAATAACCGCGTCTCGTGACGTGGCTAAAAGTACGCTTTACAATGGCCGCGTTATGTGACGTGTTTAGTTATGCATTCGAACAATTTACGCGGGTGCTGGCCGCCGTCTTTGGACATCGCCTGATTGCGCCCTAGTGTGATTGGTTACTAGCAGTATTTCCCTAATGGGGTATTCGATTTTTTTACAGGGAAAACGAAAGATACATTTTTTTGAATTAAAAAAGTGAAAAGTAAAAAGTGACGGGAAATCAACTGGTTCCAAAGCACAATGTTTAGATATTTCACAATACCCGAAAAATAACTAATGCGCAGTCATTAACCTCTAACTAGTTCATGTCTTAAAAGAGATTATATACGATCAGAATGAATATCGTGTTCAAACTATGAAACAGAGTAACCTGGTAAACTTGTTATTTCGGATCTACGTGATCTGGAATAATTGACCGCGGCCGAGGCTACAGCAAATATACACATTACATGTAAGAGTTTTTACACTGACATGTAAGTACATCTAAATGTAATACAACTTGACTCAATAGTACGTGTTTATATTTGTGTGTCATTCGATTTAAGCTTCAGAGTTGAATAGTTGCGAGCACATTTCCTTTTATAAACTGTTTTATATACCTCATATACAGATTCCTGTCATCTGATTGGTTAAAGGTGCAGTCATTGAATTAGACAGCGCCTCGGGTCATAGCCTCAGGTCATAGCATGGTTTTGAGATCACGTTGGGCCTATAATTTTAACCATGCCCCTCATAGCAGTCATATACTTGTATAATATACAAAATCGATGAATCGATTTGAATTATATTATTACAGGTTGCCGTTACATAGTTACAGATGTAAAATATCACTGAAATTCATGTTCAAAATGAGAGCGTTATACGAGGTCTACAATTTGCAGAGTTGCAGAGCGTGACCTAATGGTTACGGTTCTTAGGTACATGAGGTCCCGGGCTCAATTCCCGGTGGTGGAGATTTGTTAGAATATTGACCTGCACATTGATCTCGCAGTCAGTTTTGAAAAGAGTAAGGTGTTAAACTCTGATTGTTCCCAACCCGTCCTGGTGTTCAAATGGACCCCAACAGATGTAATTGTAATAAAGAGGATTTCTAGGCATCAGGAAGAAACTCGCAGATAGCTGAACGAGTTACGAGTCCGTTCATCTACAGTAGAAAGTGTATTTCGGAGTCTATGTGAACTGGAATAGTTACATATAGCACTTAGCAGTGTGGTGTTTTTTTTTGTTATTATATCAACACTTGGCGCGCCCGGGAATTTCGAATATCGCGTGTTGAGAGGCGGCTGTTTTAATTCATTGTTATGGTCAATATGATTTTGTTTTAAATAAAACCACGCGATTCGTGCTTGATAATTAATTTTCTAACATATAAGGCATAATGTTGTGATTGCCGGAGATTTCCTTTAAATGTTTAAGGCCCGGTCACACTATGACGGACGATAAGCAACGAAAGGTGACGAACGTGAAAATCACAAAATGTTGACGGCAAAGCGACGGCAAAAAGAGGAAAAACAAGATTCGCTGACGAGTGGGAACGACCTTCAGCGACAACACGACGGCAAGGGACGAAAGGCTGCGGCAGGAAACGGAGACTTGCGACCAAAACCGGACGTTGTCTGGGCGGCGAGTGACGATGTCTCGACGGAGCCCGAGAACAAGCAACGAGGTCGGACGGCTGGCAGCGGATTTGCTTGCGGCAAGGAACGGCAGCTGACGGTGGATTGCGGCGATGGTGACGTGACTCAGCGGCCGACATCAAAGCCTGTGTGTGTGTGTGTGCGGGTCGTATAGTCCACTTTGGCGTTTCCACTCTTCACAACGTTCTGATCACCCACTCAAAAATGTCAATAGCAATGATAATCAAAAATATTAACATCAATATGAACAATAATCAAAAATATTAAAATCAATATAAATAATAATCCAAAGTATTAATATCTATATCAATAATAATCAAAAATATTAACATCAATATCAATAATAATCAAAAATATTACACATATCAATAATAATAAAAAATAGTAAAATTAATATCAATTACAATTAGTGTAGCTCTGACTTCCTCAGGACAAAGTACCTAAGAATGAGACATGTAGACAGCCTCTTGCCTACTGATGACTCTGAAAAGAGCCGTTCACTGAAGACTGCCCCTTGTCAACAGAGAACAAGGAGATCTCGCCTATCTGCTAATATACATGTTTTTATGGCTCTGAAAAGAGCCGTTCACCGAAGACCGCCCCTTGTCTACAGAAACAAGCAGACCTCGCCTATCTGCTGATTTTAAAGGTTTGATGGCTCTGAAAAGAGCCGTTCACCGAAGACTGCCCCTTGTCTACAGAAACAAGTAGACCTCGCCTATCTGCTAAATTTAAAGGTTTGGTGGCTCTGAAAAGAGCCGTTCAATGAAGACTGCCCCTTGTCAAGGGCAGTCTTCAGTGAGCGGCTCTTTTCAGAGCCACCAAAACCTGTATATTAGCAGATAGGCGAGATCTCCTTGTTCTCTATTGACAAGGGGCAGTCTCCAGTCTTCTGTGAATGGCTCTTTTCAGAGTCATCAGTAGGCAATTGCGGTCTACATGTCTCATTCTTAGGTACTTTGTCCTGAAGAAGTCAGAGCTACTCCTGACGAAAGCTTGACAGTTCTAAACTTGTCCGACGGCAACCCGCTAAAAACCCACCAATTGTTATGAATTCCCGTCGTAAAAGCCTATCCACAATCAATATCAATAATAATAAAAAAATATTACACATATCAATAATAATAAAAAAGAATAATATAAATATCAATAATAATCAAAATATTAAAATCAATATCAATAATAATCCAAACTATTATATCAATATCAATAATAATCAAAAATATTAATATCAATATATCAATAATGATCAAAAATGTTAATATCAGTATCAATAATAATCAAAAATATCGATATTTCTTTTATTATGAACTTCAAAATTGCATCGTGCCGGACAGTCTATTGAAATCGAACAGACGTCACAAAATGTCAAAAATCGCACAAAAAGGTTAAAATCGTGGACCATCGTTTAAAATCGTAACTCATCGCAGACCACCGTTTCAATGCCGCAGGTACTCGCAAACGACCCGCCATCAACAGTCAATATCCGTCACTCTCCGGACAAAATTCGCAAGTCACTGTCGCACCAAGATTGTTACAATTTCGTTACTTGCCGCAACGTGTCGTCAGGGATCGAGATGTAACGTCACTTGCCGTTGTTTTTTCGTCAATGGTCGTTGACAACGACTACCAACGAAATTGTGACGACCTCAAAACGACTAGAGACGGCTTCGGACGGTATGGAAACGTCAAAGAAATGAGGGTTGTGGTCTCCAACGAAATTTGAACGGAATCACAACTACTTTTTTGGTCGTCACAAAATGTTCAACATGTTGAAAATTTGCCGACGAACGCGACGAATAATTTCGGCCGTCTGCGGTCGCTAACGGATTCGTCAGCGACAACTAACGGCAACCCACGATGAGTGACGGTAAATTCAAAATTGCAATTCGCAGCTTAACGTCGCTTGCCGTTCACCCGTATTCGTCATAGTGTGACCGGGCCTTTAAGAGCAGAGTCGGCGCTCAAGGGATGGTATGGAATACTCAACTCTCGTGTTGCCATGTTCGATTCGCGTATAAAAGAATACGGTGCCTACATGTCAATGGATTTTTGAAACGGGTTGAACAGCAGTGGGCTATATAGGGATCATCTTAGTTTACAACAAACAGAACAGTTTACAATGATAACTGACGCAGATGCTGACAGTAAGTATTATAATTATGTAGATGACTTGCCATCACTTGCTGAAAAATCTCCGGTGGTTGTTCTAATTCAAATCAGTATGATCTTGATGATGTCACTTAATGGGCAGTGGACACCCAATTGAAATTGAATCCATCCAACAATACTATTTTATTCGTTGTAAATCCACCAATTATTAACTATGTAGATGCTATCAGTTGGATGATCTTCAGTTAGATAGCATTTCACAGATAAAAAGTTAAGTTTTTTGATGGTGTTCTTGTAAACAGACGAGATATAGCTTGGGGCATGATATAAAATACGACATAATTCCTGCCACTCAATGGTCCAATTAAGAGTAAACACTCAGTACGTTACCGACCAGCTTCTTTTGTTATGGATATAGTCGCGCTAAAAGTCGATCGATACATGTTGAAATCAGCACAATTCAGAAATACACCTTTTTGCTATGAAATTAATTCTTTGGTCAAATATAAAGCAATGTTTTTTACTTCAGTAATGTCAGTTAAAACATAGTGCTTGGATATACATTTTTAAAAAGGCCTGGTGTTAAAATTAGGCATGAAATTATGTCTTTTAGGGTAGGAATTTTGATTTTTATAGACCTTAACTTCGCCCGTGAACTTTTTTCAGATTTTTTTGTGTGTGTTTCCAACTGATATAGTTCGCTAAAAAAGATATTTTCCACCCCGTGTGGGTCTATATATTATAGTTTTATCAGAATTTCCGTTTTAATTTCAACCATTTTCACTTCAGACTGCAGAAATGTCCAACTCAGTACTTTTAAAATACTTCGAAATACTTCGAAAGCAACCAGCAGAAATAATCACTATTTTACTGTGGCTTGCAGAATCATTCATCCATGGGTATATTTACGCGTTGATTTTGAAAGAAAATTCAATCGGAAGTGGAGAATGGTGAAATCAAAACGTAAATTCTGACAAAACTATGATTGCGTTAGATAGTTGGGAAAATCCTTCATTAGCGAACTACGAGGGTCATTCAAAAAGTTCTACCTCCATTATCACATCCCTGTTATCTTGCGTGCCAGGATATTGAAATTACCCACGACTATACTTAAAAATCTAGGCTACGAAATAAAAGTTATTTGTTGAAAATGTGATTTTTGGTTGTTTATATATGTTGGTTAAAGCATATTGGTCCCGGATATTGGTACGTCGGAAACGGTTAAAAACTGAAGCCAAAAATTTAGTGAGCATCATATTGTAGCTTTGAATGATATCCATAAAAATGTTTTTAAGATACGGTTGTCCAACTGCTTGCTCAGGATCAATATTTTGTTAATATTTGAGCTTAATGACATGCCTCGGGACTTACAAAAACAAAATAAAACACGTTTTATTTTAGAAGAAAACATCGAAGAGTTCAACAGACATACAAATGTTAGTGAAATTTGCCCGACTATGTTTAAGGGTAATTCGCAATTACGTCATTCTTTTAAGCAATAGATGCACCTTGACGTAGAAATTAGATGAACAGTTTGTTAATAACCTTGTATATACTTACAAAATACAACAAATGTGCATACGACTTGATTTGATGTTAACTTATGAACCAATGAATACGACTTGAACCAACAAGTGCTCACCCGATCGAAGCCAACAACCTATGGAAAAGGGTCAATATGAAGGCCGTTCTGAACATGTATCGGTTTTGCTGTGCAAAAGAGACGATACCCAGTACAACTGTATTATCTGCAAGCATTAGATATTGCTTAAATTATTTTAAAAAAAAGCAATTTAATGATTTCAAGAAATAAATCTATAATGATTTCCATATAGATATGGGCAACCTGTTAAATCAAAATTAGCCTACACTATTTAGTCCCAGGAGTGAAACTATTATTTAACGCTTTTAGAAATCTGCAGCCTGATATAAAAAAAATTCTCTGATTCTCATTTTACTAAGCAGGACATGCCGCTTAAAATTAATTTTATTTCAATGTCACCGAATACTGTGGTTGCCAAGAAATACATATAATGGTAGAATAGGGCGTTACCCGTGGAAGTTTGTATTAAAGATGCAAATCGCAACCTCTTTTTATACGCCCGATCTCATACACATTTCGGCGGACAATTTGCGCGCATGAATGAAGCCAAAATGTTTACACCTCTCAGTTGCTTTGCTATAATGATTTTTACAAACAAAGTGTATCCTATTAATAAGTACTACAACGACTTTCCTGCATATGCCCAATATCCTTGATTGTCTTTAATATATTGTAAAACAGACAAATCATTGCAGTTTCTGTGTTGCCCGTGCGTACATTTCGTACGTGCCGAATCGTCAAAACTGGCTAAACAAGTGACCTCGTTCCGTCACAGGAGAGTGATTCTAAATGCGTACGATCACGGCGTAATTGTAACACTTTGGGTTGGTTCCTTCCTTTAAAGGGGGACTCCGGCAATCATAACATTATGCCTTATATGTTAGAAAAATAATTATCAAGCACGAATAACATTGTTTTATTTAAAACAAACTCATATTGACCATAAAAACGAATAAAAACAGTCAGCTCTCAACACGCGATATTCGAAATTCCCGCGCCGAAATTTTCTAAGTGCAATGACGTAATGGTTATTTGTGTTCAATTGTCGTCAGCCTTCATTGTATTACTGGGACGTCATTGCACTCGGCGCCCGGGAATTTTGAATATCGCGTGTTGAGAAACGAATGTTTTTATTCGTTTTTATGGTCACTATGAGTTTGTTTTAAATAAAACCATGTGATTCGTGCTTGATAATTATTTTTCTAACATATAAGGAATAATGTTGTGATTGCCGGAGACTTCCTTTAAATCATATTCAGTTACCTCTTCTAGTGAGCAATGGCTTACCATTGTGTTATGTTTTTGTACTCTACAAGACGCGTAGCCTCAATACCGACTTAACACAAATAAAAAATAATATTACGTGTTTGAGTTTCTCTGTGTATTAAAAGCCAGCATTGTTTGCATTTGGCGAATAGATAAGAGGAATTATTTTCCTTGAGGTGTCATTTTACAGTGGTTAAGTGTCTATAAGATGTAACATAATCCAAACGGTCGCCCTAGGAATCATTCTACCAACATTAAAGAGAGAATCGCGAGACATTTACAAATTTATTAGTTTACACGATAAAAGACAGAAAACAGAAATGACAAAAAAGGCAGGAAAATAATACAAGTTTGGAGTATGAATTTGGGAGTTGACAAAGTTGTAGGAGGCTATGAAGTGATGGTCTGTTGGATTGTCATGAATCTGATTTTCAAGATCAAGTCAAGGTGTCGTGAAATTTGGTGGATGTGAAAGTTAATGTAAGTTCTATCAACTACTCTTATATGCAGAGGCTTACCGAGTGGTGTATTTGCTATTTGATATTCAGACGATAGATCAATGGATACCGGGGTAGAAAATGATGAATATCTTTCGTCATTTTTGGTTTCTAAAGAAACCAATTGTAAGGCTTGCACTTAAATATGTGTTGAAAGAACCTGATAGTCGTAAGCGTGCGTATTGACAAACAACCGTGCGTTTTGAAATAAAACAAATTGACAAAAATTCGGATTTTTTTTTTATGTGCAGAACAAAAAAATGACTGCCGCCATCATTCGTCAACACTGCAGGGTTACAGAGCATAACACGGTACTAGCGCAGTGTGATATGCGCAGTGTAGATTAATAAAGCAGGAGGTAGTCTAAAGCAAATGACTTACGTACCAGGCTCACTGACATCTACAGAGGTCAGTGACCAGGCTATGGTCAATAGCCTTAGTCGGATAGTCTCAAAACTATTAAACAGGTCCGAACAAAATGGCCATGCGTGGCTGTTGAAGAACTAGTGGATTCATGGCGATTTCTGCCACGAAGATATCGGGTGTGTGATTTTAGTAGCGGAGCAGTGGGACAATTTGGCTCCCTAGGCTCGGTGGGCCTGGTATGTCCACGCTACGTGAGCATTATGTTTCCACGTATATGATATGATGTATATAGGCCTATATGGTGCCGTTTTGGTAAATTCGTCAAAACAATAAATGTTTATGATACCGTATTCCCGTAATAGCCTTGTACTCATTTTGTGCACAATTAAATACAAATTATGATTTCTTTCAAATCCAGAGATCAGTGACACTTTTCAGGAAGAAACACATGAATTCCGATTTTTGTGGTTGTTTTGGTCTAAATGTCCGTGTTTATATTTGTTTTAATTTTTTTTCATTCCAAATGTATATTATATGAGCTTTTCCAGTTTTTTCTCACCAGTTTCATCCACCAATCCAACAATGTTTACCTATGACCTCACATTTACCTCCATCAAGCTTCATGAAAATGGGTGATCACACCCCGACTAAGTTACTTGGCAATCCAACAGATCATCAATTAATGGGAACATGCACCACATTTAAACCAAACATTAACTCTACAACATCCTATCAAATCCATATTCATAACTCCAACCATTTGTGTCTTTTCTGCCTTTTCTGTCATTTCTGTTTTCCGTCTTTTACAGTTACCCTTTAAAATAGTTAACGTATGAAACTAATCTTAGTTGAGACTAATATTCCTTTTAGACATAGGTATTAACAAGTACTTTAAAGACTTTAGAAACTCGAGACATTTTGAATTATTAGCTTGTACAGCGATGAGGCGATGTCACAAGAAATTTACATCAATACGTTCGACCCTGATTTCATTTCCACGACTACATGCACCAATAACCGGTAAATGCAAATAAAATGCAAGGTTATCATTTTTCATTCACAAATAATTATATCATACGTGTATAATTAGAGCTAGAACTAAACCTTCGTCCTTTGAAATGGGTTGACAAACATAATATTTACAAATGGATCACAGAACCCTGAAATTTCCATAAAACACAAGTCAGGCACCTATTAGCGTTGGCTGCGTGGGGTTATTTAAGGTACTTTTTCTGTGCCCTGTTCCACTCACAAATCAGAATAGAGAACTTTAAAAGTCTTTTGTGAAACTGCACGAGTCATCGACTTTGATAATTCTATGGTTTATTTGCTAATTGTGTAGGGGTTTGTGTTGTGTCAGTACCGGTACGCGGGCATAGCGGGTGTATTATGTATATGGGTGTGTGGTCGACTATTATATCATCTCAAGGGGCTCCAAGAACTGTAATGCTCAACTCATTTGACTCAAAGGTCAAAGTATTCACGTACCATGCACCAACAGGTGACATGTGTTAAATCTTTGCACTTGATGTATGCTTCAATTTCAAACAGTCTTGACTTAATAATCTTAGGTCTTGACCCGGGGGGGCACTCCAACTTTGGAGGTGACGCGTATGTAGGGCTGTTAAGACCCCTTTTTCAGCATCGCTGTCACCCAAAGACCCCATATTTTTTACGAACACATGCTCGCTCCGCACTCTGTCACCCGAAGACCCCTATTTTTCCATTTGATCTGTCACCCAAAGACCCTTACAAGTTCAATTTGAATAGCAACTTTCATTTATCACTGATTTTGTTACTTATTTTGAAAAAATAAAGAAATTTGAAGCCATTTAGAACTAGAAATTCGATTTTCGAGGTTTTTGTGGCGCTGTTTTGGTTCTCACCCAAAGATTCCATTTTAAAAAGGTCATGTTCTCACCCAATGACCCCATATTTTTTACATTTTGCTCTCACCGAATGCCAAAAATCATGCTCTCACCCAATGACCCCATATTTTGTACATGTTGCTCTCACCGAATGCCCCTTAGTGCGAAAGCGCCAGCCCTACACCTATATCCATTTCAAATTGAAGTGCCCCCCCCCGGGGGTCTTGACAGTCGCCGTATATTTTCGCAGCGGGGTTGACATAACCTTTTTAAAGAACACAACACTTAGCGCTTACATAAACGTCTTTTTTAATTGAATTTAATTGAATTAGTCAAGAAATTGCGGTTCTATCTATCAGCCCTGGGTCTATCGGTAATGGAGCATGTACCATTTCTAGTTATTAGAATGCCAGCATTGAATTACAATTGGTTATTTTAGCTCGTTGACAAATTTAGAAAACTTGCAACTATTAATTTATTCGTTTCATGGCAAGCCAACAGACCATCAATTAATGGGAACATGCACCACATTTAAACCAAACATTAACTCTACTACATCCTGTCAACTCCATTATTCATAACTCCAAACATTTCTGTCTTTTCTGCCTTTTCTGTCATTTCTGTTTTCTGTCTTTTACAGTTACCCTTAGTTTACGTATCTTTAAATTACCTGATGAGACTAATCTTAGCTGAGACTAATATACCTTTTAGAGGTAGGTCTTAACAAGTACTTTAAAGACTTTTAGAAACTTGAGAAATTGTAAAATTATTAGCTTGTACAGCGATGACGCGATGTCACAAGAAATACATCAATACGTTCCATCCTTATTTCACTTCCGCGACTACATGCACCGCACCAATAGCCGGTAAATGCATATAAAATGTAGGTTTTTTTTTTTTTCATTCACAAATGATTATATTATAGAGCTAGAACTAACCTTCTTCCTATGAAATGGATTGACAAACATAATATTTACAAATGGATCACAAAACCCTGAAATTTCTATAAAAACACAAGTCGAGCACCTTTTAGCGTTCGTACCGTGGGGTTATTCAAGGTACTATTTCCTGTGCCCTGTTCCGCTATTAACAAATCAGAATAAAGAAGTTTAAATATCTTTTGTGAAGCTGCACGAGCTATCGACTTTGATTTTGATAATTCTATGATTTATTTGCTATTTTTTTGTGTAGGGGTTTTGTGTTGTGTCAGTACCCGGTACGCGAGTGTAGGGGTGTGTGAATATGGGGGTGTGTTCGGACTATTTAGTTCCTCAGCTAGCATCGATTTAATCACCCCTCGGGTTCCAAAATTCTGACAGGGTCTATCTTATTCAGAATTTTCCACAAAATTCAAAAATCGATTTCTTACTCTCCAAAGCGCTGGCCATGGGGGTGAAAATTTTACCAAAAACGTCCATTTTAAAAGGAAAATGCTCAAAATTAGTATTTTGATTATTTCATCAGTATTTGGTAAGCTATTGATGTCTTTTTGGTGTCAAATTAAAGCTATGCAACTGTACATGACAATCAATTTGTAATCGTTTTCATATAAGGTAATTTTAATATTGAAAAAAGTCAAAATTTGGGCAAAAATCGTATTTTTTTTACAATTTTTAATACTTTTTGGCTTTTCAAATGTTTTGAAATCTTTAATGTGACTTAAAACACAATTCTGTATCTTTAGCCTAAGAGACAATAATCTTCTCATTACAAAAATGTCTTTTTTTTAAAATAAAATAGTGAATTTAAAGGTAAGAAATACATTTTTACCAAAAAGCTTCATTTTAAAGTAAAAATTCTAAAAATCAGTATTTTGACCATTTGATCAGTATTTGGTGAGCTATTAATGTCTTTTTGGTGTCAAATTAACACCACGCAACTTTCTTGACAATTATTTGTAATTTTTTTCATATAAAGTCATTCTAATGTTGAAAAAAGACAAAATTTGGGCAAAAATCGTGTTTTTATAATTTTTATTAATTTGACCATTTGATCAGTATTTGGCGAGCTATTGGTGTCTTTTGGTGTCAAATTAAAGCTACACAACTTTCTTGACAATTCTTTGTAATTTTTTTCATATAAAGTCATTTTAATGTTGAAAAAAGACAAAATTTGAGCAAAAAATCGTGTTTTTATCATTTTTATTAAATTTGGGTTTTTCAAATGTTTTGAAATATTTATGTCACTTAAAACACAATTCTGTATAATAAGCCTATGATACAATATTCTGCTGATTACAAAAATGGCATGCACAGTCCATTCCTGGTATAGGTCATATTTTAATCAACGCAACGTCAGAGATAACGACATGTCTAATGAACATACGCTCACCTAGTACTCATTACCCCAGGGTTCCATCATTGGCCCTCAGTGTTTCATCGTGTATACCATTACCGTTGGTGAAATCATTGGTCGTTATAATATATGTTTTCATTGTTATGCGGACGATATACAGCTTTATGCTGCTTTTGAACCCAAAGTCAGTGGTGACTGTGAGCGTGAGCTCAATAACATGTCTGCTTGTATTTATGATATTAACTCTTGGATGGCTAATAACTGCAGCTCAATCAGGACAAAACGGAATTTTTCATTATTGCCACCAATGGAGCTCTCAATAAGCTTCCCGTTATTGAACTGAGCTTGGGCAACCATTCAATCAAACTATCTGCCAATGTTAAGAACTTAGGTGTTGATGGAGCTCTAAATATGTCTTCCCATATTAGCAATCTTTGTAAAACTCTCAACTTTCACATCCGTAACTTATGGCGCAAACGACGTTTTCTCAGCTAGGATGCGTGTCATCGTGCCGTCAGTGCACTTGTCTTGTTCCCATAGATTAATTATGCCAACTCCCTCATGTATGGTGCCCGTGAAATGGACCTAAAACGGCTGCAGCGTCTCCATAATAAGGCTCTCAGGCTGATCTGCATCTGGATGAGACAGGTGATCTGCTGATTTGTTGAATACCCCATTAACTTCAAAATCATGTTGCACATTTACAACTGCATATCAGGTATTGCTCCGGCATATTTACAAGATTTTGTCACGCTTTATATCATCCAGATTCATCTAGAAGCAGTCGCAGGCTTCGCTCATCATCTGACAAAACAAGGCTATATACAGTTCGCTCCAATATATAGGGCCGGGGATTGCTGTTTCACCATTTCCGGGCCCCAGCTACAAGCTCTCTGTTTATGTCAGAGAAGCGGAATCTGTGACTGCTTTTAAGACGTACCTTTTTCCTAATTTATTGTTGTTGTTGTTGTTTTTATTTTGTTTTCCATGTGTACTTTGTTTTGGAGCAAAAGCGCTGTGTTATTTGTAGAGCGCTATAGAAATGAGCTTTGATAATTATGCTTTACTTTCAAACAGTCTTGACTTAAAAATCTTTGGTCTTGACCGTCGCGCGCCATGTCTTTTCGCAGCGGGGTTGACACATACTCTACTCATCTAGTATGTCAACTTTTTTTTAAAGAACACAACACATTACGCTTACACAAAAGGCTTTTTTAATTGAATTTAATTGAATTAGTGAAATTAATAAATTAAAATGAATTGCTGTTCTATCTATCAGCCCTGGGTCTATTGGTAATGGACATATAGTTTGAGTGTAAACAGTTTGAGGAAGTTAGTACTTGTTCAATTGTTCCACTTTTTATAAACGATAGGGTCCACAAATTATAGTTCCCTCTAATAATACTCTTTAGAATAAGTCATTTGACGAATTTATAAGGTCACGCATCATTGTGTTCAGTCACAATGGTTAATTATGTAAGAAAAGAGGCCGTTTTAAAAGACCCTGAGTCCATAGCAGTGAGGTTTTCTTTAACAAACACATGAACAAACCTGACCATGCTGACCTACTGTATTGTTTGAGAGTTAACTCCTATGGACTCAGATGCAACTTTTAACACTGTTTAAAACAGTAAGTCTCTTTTTTACATATTGAACCATTGTGACTAAACGCAATGACGAGTGACTACTGGTGTTACTCTCAACTTGACGATAGACGATACACACTATATAAATGATTTCATATTTATAGACCTACACGTTATTCTAGAATTGATAAGCTTTTCATTTATATATAAACTGCGCCAATAAAGTATCCTGACAGTTGGAAAATTTATCACAATTTTCAAACTGAACAATATTGGGGTAAATTTGATTTTTTTAATAGATGCACTCTCTAATTCTGCACATTATGACACCACATTGAATCCAATGTGACTTCAAGAAGCAAAGTTACAAGCATTTGATTAGACGAAGGTCCAGTTTTAAAAGTGACAAGCTGGCCTATTCAAAACGCCACAGACTAGACATCTGGTTTGAGAGTGGTGAATGTCTAATTTATGCGATTGGCTTTAATTTAAAACCAAAGGAACAAAATAAAACTGAAACAAAAGAGCTGACAAATAAAATGCAAAAAGTAAAAAATGAAATAAAACTGCTTTAAATAACGCTTCATTGAAGAAACTGTGTTGTCTCTTCGTTGCCCCTGTTGGAATCTTTTTGCACCTTGTATAGGCCAGTTTGTCACTTTTAAAACTGGACCTTCGTCTATTCAATTGCTTGTAACTTTACTTCTTGAGGTCACATTGGATTCAATGCGGTGTCAAAATGTGCAGGATTAGTTAGTGCATCTATTAAAAAAAACAAATTTACCCCAATATTGTTCAGTTTTGAAATTGTGATTATTTTTCCAAGTGTAAGGATATTTTATTGGCGCAGTATACTTGATACATTATATTGTGTGCAATACAAAAGTAATTAAACTTCATGCATGCAGTAATGAAATGAAACTGACATTTGAAACAAAGATTTGGCACCTTATTCAATATTGCATAACCCCGAGTCACTGCAATAATTGAGTGTCATATACCTGGGTATTATTTTCTTTGCAATGTTGATGTTGTAATAACACTGTATCTTCTCTCCAATCCTCTATACTTAATTAGTTTGCTAGTTAGGCTCAGCATTAATCACGCCTTTATTTTGACAAAATGGCAAGGGAGTGAAAAACGGTGTTATTAAAACAGCAATTTTAAGAAAACTACGATATCACTAGGATCCACAACATGCTCATCTATAAGGGCATAGTTCTTTAACCCCAATACATTCGTGCATTCATTGAATGACCTTAGAAAATTTGGGTACAAAAACTCATACTCTGCAACTTGACGTCAAAATATTGCACTATGACTGTTAATTATTTTGAATTTTGCCATAGGGATGAGGCCATTGTGGTCCATAGTGTATATAGTCGGCTAAGATGTTCTTCGGGGAGATGGAGAAACTTTGTATTATCAAACAGTACTAGTTGGAAAAGCTATATAAAAATTGGATCTTGAAAATGCTCGTGGGCAAAATTCAGGCCTGTCAAAACCGAAAATACTGCACGAATTTCATGCCTGGTAATTTTATCTATTTAATAAAACAAAAACCACAGTATTTAATATAAAAGCATTGTTTCCAGAAGAGTTCATCAAGTTACATACACAATATTGTTTGAAAAACACCCCAGTAAGAAATGCATGAATGGCAACGAAACCAATGACGATGATACTAAAAGTGTCCCAACACATTTTTCTAGGATTGTAGATCTAGATTTTATTTCTAGCAAATAAGTTATTTAACATGCTAAGGCTCCTCGAATCTCACATCATGTGACTCCATACGTGTTTATAATGGGGATCATTCGATGTAAACTTAATAAACTTGATTGACTAAATGAAAATTAAAACGATGAAATCTATAAAAGTTTCTTTAAATACAACAACAACAGTTCTAATTACAAAAGGTGCTGTACAGAATGTCACCTTAATCGAATTATATTACAATGTTACAAGTTGACATTACATTGTTACAGGCACGTGGTGTAAAATATCGCTAAAATTGATTGTTCAAAAATAAGTCGGATCGCCAACAGAAAATAAACATATTAACCTGAAACTGTTATTTATGAAACCGTAGAAGAAGCATACTGGACTGCAAACTTTAAACAATAAAGAAAGTAGGTCGGTCACCTTCGTAGACTGCCTCAAATTATACCAGCATCTCAGGCCCTGAAGCACTACCGTAAACTCGATAGTTAGCATATGTGCTTACTATCGAGCGCTTTTAAAACGTGCAAACATGAAGGGCCCCGTCCACAAAAGTGTAAAAGGCTTTGAGCAAATCATCGATACATATAGTTATATACGAACAAGTAAACCTGCAAATGTGTGTCTGAACCTCATTAGCTCAGTTGGTAAAGCACCGGAATTAACATGCTTAAGTACACTTTCATGTTTTCACAAGCGCTCGATAGTAAGCACATATGATAACTATCGAGTTTTTACGGTATCCCACTAGGACCCACCAAATAGACAAGAGGCATATACATTGATCTCCATGATAAACTAAGATCTCACGAATCTGAATCCACAACTGAAACTTGGAACCGCAAAACTCAATAAACTAGCTGATGACAGACTAACTTAGAAATATTGATAGGCAGCGCTATGCCAAACAACGGCGACAATATAAAATATCAAAAGTTGAACATGTTGTCACTGTCAAAGCAATGGTAGAAGTACAAATCAATGTTGAAGATATTTGGTAAAACATTCATTTACTCAATCAAACGTTCATGATATCAAAGCTAATTTCTTGTTTCTCTACAAATATGAATAATCATAACAAGTGTAAAGCAAGTTAGTGCTTTTCTTATAGTGTCATGCCCGCGACACATCATATTCTTCCTGTTCTTTGGCAAATGTTTGGGGAATACTAAAATTATGAGCCATCTCTTAGCCTATATTCAAGATTTTAAATGCTTTGACTTGTGCAAAATGTTTGAATTTTGTGACTACTTTGTAAGAAAACGTGCAAAATTGCATGTTGTTGACCCATTTCCTTCAAATTCCAAAGAATATAACAAATTTGTATTGCCTGTTAGAACTAACTAAAGGATGTCTACGTTTCATTTGGTAAAATGAGATAATATTCTTTTAATCCAAAGAAATTTGTGCTGTATTTTTCTGGAATAGGGAGTAATATTTTTGACTAATAAGGATCAGCATAATTTGTTTTTAAACTCTATTTAAAAAAGTCCTATCAAAATCATTCATGCAAATCAAAGAATTATCCGATTATCACGTCTTAAACGATAATCATACAGTATTTTTTATTTAGGTTTACCTGCCTTGGGCTGGCATCATGTTTTCTGTGACTCAATGAGATCCGGCATTTCCTGGATTATTTTGGAAAAAGGTAAAAAACAATCTGACAGTATACATAATCAGATTACTTTAACAACTAAGAAAAATGGGAAAATTTTTCAACTTCGAGTTTAATAAGAAATATTAATATGCTAATAATTATTATAATAATATACACATCATTAAAATTGGGAGAATAAGAAACAACTTTAAGGGATCTAAAATGAGCGTTTATTGCGTTTCGACAGTATTTTTTGTGGGACATGAGAGCACCTCGGACCTATCGAATTGCATTCTGAATACGAAGCATATCTTTCTGATATCAAATAATTTTCATTTTTGAAAATCACAATATAATACAAATTTTATGACAAATTATAAAAATTTGATATTTTTCAAATTTTGATATATAACAGTCCTCGAAGTAAATGATATAAATCTAATGATATATTCCTAAAGTGTATGTAGCAGGAGGAAAAGCCGACGGTCAATTGAAAATTTTGACCTTTCATATTGAAGATATGGATTTTTTTCCCAAAAGACCTAATTTTTTTGGTGTTTTGGGAAAAAAAATCCATATCTTCAATACGAAAGGTCAAAATTTTCAATTGATCGTCGGCTTTTCATCCCACCTACATACACTTTAAGTATAAATCATCAGATTTATAAAGTTTACTTCAAGTACTGTTAAATATCAAAAATATCAATTTTAATGATTTGCCATAAAATGTGTATTAAATTGCGAATTTCAAAAAATCAAAATTATTTGATATCAGAATGACATTCTTCGTATTCAGAATGCAATTCGATATGTCTGATGTGCTCTGATGTCCCAATATAAATACTGTCCAAACGTTCATACCCCAGCCCTTAAGGGGGTACTACACCCCTCGATAAATTTGCATCTATTTTTGCATTTTTCTCAAAAACTAATAACACAGTGGTAACAAAAGTTATGCATATTATAGGGCAAGGAATCCAATTACTACACTGGAATTTCAGTGACCCAAGACAAGCGGTTTGTTATTTATGATAAGAAATAAGGTACCGCTAGGATGTACCTCGTTTCCTATCATATATACTGAACCGCTTGTCTTGATTCACTGAAATTTCAGTGTAATAATTGGAATCCTTGCCCCAATAATATACATAACTTTTGCTATCAGTGTGTTATTATTTTTGAGAAAAATGCAAAAATAGTCACAAATTTACCACAGTGTATAGGTTGTTTGCACCGCCATACATCGGTTTAAATCACAAGAAATACTGCAATTCGATAGCTGGTATGCTAATACATGTGATTAATGATTACGTTATACATGTATGATATGAGCTACAATGAAACTTCATCCTTTGACATATTTGAAATGGATTATAGCATAGTATATTATAGTAGTATATTTATTAAAATCAACATATTGTGACCCGAAGGTCAAATTACATGTTATTATAATGTACAGAGTAACAAAAATTAATAAAAACATGAATGAAAGATATAATCATAAATTAAAATAACATAAAATGGAATTACACAAGTAAATACGATAAATTCACACTATAGTAAAATGCAGCAAATTGACGAGCGCGACTACCGTGATGTTGCAAATTCGGCGCTAACAACGCGTACGGCGCACAGTTCATTCATAAATTTCCACTCGGCAACAGCAGATCGCCTCAGCAGCCAATCAGAGACAACTGCGTCCAACGCAGTAAATACGCGATGCAAACAAACAATACACGCTCGTCAAAGGTTTACTGCATTTGATTATATTGCGCATTATGTAATGATCTTTACAAATGGATTCCTGAAGTTTCTACATAAAATAAAATTCAGCTCAAGTTCCCATTAATATTGGTTGGGTGGAGTTGAGTTATTTTAGGTAATTTTCCTGTGCCTGGATCACAAAATCAAAATGTAGAAAGTGAAACATCTTTCGTGAGTTACCGATTTGGATTCTGACAATTATACGGATAATTTGCGGAGTTGTCAGGGGTGTGGGCAGGGGTGTGTGTGTGTGTGTGTGTGGTGATGGTGGTGGTGGTGGGGTGTATTCGTATTATTACTATTTTTATAACTGTAGCTTTAAATAAAAATTCCTTTAAGGAATAGGGCGAGCAAATGAAAAATTGTCAAGAGAAATGAAAGAATAAGTAACCCTTCACAATTAAAAACAGCGAAAATATGACACAACATCGATTTCCAATGGGGAAATAACACAAAACGTATAAACAAAGTTAAAAGAGTTTTTAACTTTATACGTTTATACGTTTCTGTGTTTCCCCCATTGGATGTTGTGTCATATTTTCCCTGATTTTAATCTTATCCATTCCTTAATAATAACATAATTGTATTTCAAAGCGTCAAACTATATCATTATTTTGTCCCAACAAATATAATTCAGGGAATAAAATATTCATTCACAGGTTTATTTATTTTATTCAACCTGGGCCATTTCTATTAATTTAGCCCAAAGATTAGGAAAACTAGCAAAACTGGAGAACTGATACTGTTCAAATAAAGACATCTACAAATCTTGCTGCAATTTCCGAATAGTATTTATATTACTTAAATAATTATTTTTGTTATTTCTTTTAAAACCAACACATTACTGCCTATAATGACTTTATCGTATTACTTAAATATCAAAATCAAGTAATAATTACAAAACTCGCTGTAAACTATTACCTTTGTGGGTTTTTGGGTATATAACCAGCATGAATATTTTTTGCAACGCTGTATGTGAAAAAGTAGGTCAATAGTCAGACTAATATAGGGCGGGTGCGGCGTACTGCACCTCGCCCAAAAACTAAATCTTACTCAAAGTTCTAATTATTCGTGTAAATAAATGTCCTGTCATGCGCCAACAGGTGACATGTGTTAATATCGCACTTGATTTCTAAGAGTGTATTATGCTGTGATTTCAGACAGATATTTGACCGTCAATAATATCAGTGCTTGACAGTCGCCATGCGTTTTCGCCGCGAGGTTGACACATAAGTTTATCCACTACTTCCTCTTAACAACTACCGATTTCTCCCATTCTATTCAATCACAATATTCAACAGTGCTAATAAGTATTATAATAATATACACATCAGTATGCGGCATGATATACAACTTTAATTTTATGCCGAAATCAAACCAATCTTTGCATTAATATAACAGTCTATCGGGTACCTTATAATTCTCTGCTATGTCAAAAGACATCTCCATCTGGAAATAACTCTCAATTCGCAGTTGACGAGGACAGACGGGGATGTCAACATTGAACAGTATGTGTCATTCTTTCTATTGTAACTGCAAACCTAAGACAAACAATCAGTTGTTTCTCCAATAAAAAGGGTTCCACAGTTCAGCCCTATTCTAATCACGAAATTTCAAATTTGATCTCCAATCGGTGCTTCATTATCAGCAAGACCAGAGTCAGGGGTGAAAGTGCTACTTACATGTTTTATCCATTGTTAGATTGAAATTCTTTGAAGAAAATAAGTTCAATCTTACATCAGCATTAGCATATAACAGGATAAGGTGATTTTTCTCTGTAGAAAAGGCGAAGAGCAAGGCAATCAATTTCCCATTATTCTCAACATGAATATCTGTACTGCAAACAAGAGCTGTACCAGACATTATTCTACCATTTTACGCCATCAGACATTCGTTAGAAGTTAGACGCATCAACATCAGCGCAAGTGCATTATTTTGTCTAATTTCTCTAGCAATAAGTAATACAAGTTTATTAATCTATTTCATACACGATAAGAAAAAAATAGTTACCTAGCTGGGGGTTTTTCAACCCCCCGAGCTAGGTACTGTTTTGCTATCGGATCTTTCTGCTTCTTCTTCTTCTTTCTGGCAATAACTTCAAATTGCTTCTCCTCCTACATGTCACACCCTACAATTAGGTAACTTGCACATATGTATCACCTATATCCAATGCCCATAGGGTGCAAACAGAATTGGGGTCAAAGGTCATTAAGGGGGCATTACCGGTATATAATCAAATACCTTCAAAATGCTTCTTCTGCCACATATTACATAGCACAATGACGTCACTTACACATGTGCATCGGCTTTGCCCAGTGCCCATACCTTGCACACAGAATTGGGGTCAAAGGTCATTAAGGGGGTAAAATCTATTTTGCCTTATCTCGATATCTGTAAGGGGTGTGTGGCTCACACTCAGTGACAACAAATTTCATGACCAGGGGAACATTTTACAGGGTCAGGTCAAAGGTCATGCAGAGGTCAAATTTTAGAAATGCATTTTCTGGACATCTGTAAGGGGTACAGTGCTCAAACTCTGTGACAACAAACTTAATGACCAGGGGAATATTTTGGAACACTTTGCAGGGGTCATGTCAAAGGTTAACTGGGGTCAAATCATATAATTTCATTTTCTGGATATCTGTATGGGGTATGGGGCTCAAACTCAGTGACAACAAATCTCATGAACATGGGAACAGTTTGAAGGGGTCAGGTCAAAGGTCATGTAGGAGTGCACAATCAATGCATGTTTCGTACTTTTCTAACAGCTTTTCTGATTGGCTACATTGATATAGGAGTGTATGAATTAATAAAAAAATAAATAGATAATACGAAGACATGTTACATCGAATATACTAGTCAAATACTCGGAGTCTGTATGCCCGTCTGTATGAACCTATAGGTTAAATACCACTAATTATGTATTACACGGGTTTCAATGGGAAAATGCCTAATTTCGGGTGGAATTTTCTCATATTCAGAACTCTCACAGTTCAATGCCACTAATATCAGGTGAAACTATATGATTTAGATGCCAAATGATCAAAAATTCAACATAGGTTGACCTGAGACTTTTCTTGTTTTAACGCACTGAACCGTAAACACCTTAAAATGACAGTGCGCCCTCGAAGCTGAAAGTTACAATATGATAGGGCGAATATTTGCTAAAAACCGAAGCCGTGCGTATGAATTTTGGTACTATTACAACAAAAATGTCATATAATGAGAGAAAATGTACCATTGATCAATTTCAGCGATTTTAATGCAGTCTTTTCGAATGCCATGAAAACAAATAGTTACTCGTCGTATTTCAATGTATCGCCCAGGCCTATTAGTGGTATTTAACCTTTATAGGTGTCTTCGATTTAATGATAATACATTCATGCGAATATTTCAGGCGCCAACAGGTGGCATGTGTTAATCTTTTGCACTTGATTATAATGCTATGATGATTTCAGACAGTCCATACTGCAGTTACTGTCCGTTTTCCTATACACAATACACAGTGCTCTCACCATTGACGTGTGACCTCAACAAATGATGTATGTTGGGAGAATGGACACTTGCCTAGTTAACATCACTGTGTGAAAAATAACCAGCCAATAATTTATTTATTCTCCAAAACTTCTAGCAAATATATTTCTCTAACATGACCTAAAATTACAGCTAGGTTAGATGTTCAGAAATGGTCGCACTTTTGTAAAATATGAGTGAGGGCAAGGCATAGCTAGCCAACTCCCCGTGTTGATTGAATGGAGATTTGACCGAAAATATTGGTATCGGACCGCTCACTTCTGAAGGATGCCACAAAAAAACGGTAAAAGCTACATTTAAATTATTCTAAATAGGTTCTAGAAAATAAAGTTTTGTAACATGTCCTAAATTTTTAGCTAATTTAGATGTTTGGAGAGGGTCGCACTTTTGTGTTTTAGGAAGGATATGTAAACGACAGATAACACCAAAAATATGAAGAAATTATTTCCAAACCGTGTTAAGTCAACAATCATTATGTTGCTCATTTTGAAGAATGCTGGTTAACAAAAAGCAGGTCTTTGTCTCATTTCGTGAACAATGGTACACATAACATTGTTTCCTTTCGTTTCCTTTATAATCGGTTACCCAACTGAAGCTGTAATACCAGCTTTATTGCGATGTCGCACATTGAAAACAGACACTTGTACACAACCAGAGAAGATCTGATTTAATCAGTTGAGCTGCTTCAATGAGTGTTATCTTGGTTTAATAGCTTTTAATGGGGTTTAAGTCCTGCAAAGGTCGAGATAAATTCTACTGTAGACATGACTGCATCATGCTTGACCGTCACTTATTTTAGTGCCCGACTGTCGCCATGCGTTTTCGCCGCGGGGTAGACAGAGATAAGTTTGGTAACTTTTTGTGGCGCCCTCTACGGAGGCGCGCCACAATATAGGCATTACTTTGTGAAAAGCTTCTAATTTCACTCTTGCTAGATTGACTTCGCAATTGTTTTGCTAAAATTATGCCCAGCTCAGAAATAAAACCACAATTTGCTTGGATTTTATTTTATTATTGTTTTCTGATATGTACGGGATAAAATGGTGAGCGTATATACTTTGTTTAAAATACAAAATTAGGATTTATAAAAACACCAAATAAATCCTGACCTTTGTATGCGTTCAACCAGTTTACCGTGTGCCTTAGAACCCGATAGACGGTGACATTTGACCATACACTAGGATCCACAACATGCTCATCTATCATGGGAACAGTTCTTAAACCCTAATACATTTGTACATTCATCCTTTGTACACAAACTCATACTCTGCAACTTGAGGTCAAATTTTGCACTATGATTATGTAATTGAGGTTATTGGACTATGCCATTGGGATGAGACTCTTGTGGTCCATAGTGATAAGATCTTAAACTGATGGCTTTCGTTTGCTAATTACCATAGAATCTAGCTACTACCTCCATGATTGGATTAAGTATATAACTAAATCCTGTTATCTACCCAGCAATGTTTGCTTATCTTAATAATAACAAACTGTAGCGTACTAAATAAGACAGAAAAGGCAAACAGACAGAAATTTAGAGTTTTAAATTGTAAGAGTTAAATTGTTATGGATATGATTGGTGTAAGCGCGAAAATGTTGAATGTCAGATCAAAGTCATCCGAGGTGAATTAAGTAATGTCAATCACAAATTGTTACAGGTCATTTGAGGTGGACTAACTTTATATTTGGATTGTCAGAACACCTTCCCCAATCAAACACATTTCTCTTGCATTTGATCATCTTCTACTCTTCCCTAGAAAAATCATTATAATACCAAATCTACACACCATGGAATTCACCATATCACGTCCAAGTTCACATTGGGCGCCACATTCCTTTTTTAAAGGAATTTTTATTTAACATGTATAAACAGAAGATGTTACACTGCCGAGTACATGGTCTCACAAAAGTCAAGCTGGCATATTACGCTCATAATTCTAGCATTCAGCAACCGACAGCAAACTTAAGTTATATTTGAAAAGAGAAAATTCGTACAATTATTGTGAAACCACATTTGGTATAGCTAATAAATTATATTCATAACCTCATTAATAAACGCGATGCGTGCGCACCAATCACATTTAGTTATTTAGCGCTGGTCGCCGTATTGTGATTGCGAGCTATCATATTTGCACATATTATAATACGCACTTTTGTTATTGGTCATCTTGTTTTAGCCTGTTCGATTTTTGGAAAGGGAAAATGTAAAAATTGTTTATTTTAACAAACATTTGAGGACAATTTTGTGTTATTTTGTGAAGTAAAGAGATGAAAGTGACGGTTATGAATGAGGTTAATAACTTTGCATCGGTAATATGACGGGCATTGTGAACATGGTGGCTACGCCCCTCGGGATATTCCTCGCTTCCAAAGGTAAAATTTTTAGATTTTTCACAATGCCCTCCAAATAACCGATGCGCAGTTATTAACCTCTAAATAATAAATCTACGGTGAAACATTTGGATAGACTACGTACAAAGTCATACATTAATTTTACGACACCTCACGTGATCCTAAGTACACATTACCTCCTCTCAACATCTAGACCATATCATTCAATATTGCAAATATAGTTGGTAATTTTATTATAATATAAACATCAGGATGATACCGACACAACACCAAGAAATGTGTACTTATGCAGATAAATCTAGTTAAGCAATCATTGCAGTAATCATGTAAAAGTCTATCTGTACCTTACAATTTTCTGCTCTGTCAAAAGCCTTCTCCATCTGGACATAACTTTCTATTCGCAGCGGCCGAGGAAAGACAGAAATGTCAACATTAAAAATACGTGTCATTCTTTAAATTGTAACTGCAAGCCCAAGGGAAACAATCAGTTGTTTCTCCATTAAAAGTGTTCCACAGTCTATTCCTATTCTAATTATGAAACTTCAAATTTGATCTTCAATCGGTGCTTCATTATCAGCAAGACCAGGGTGATAGTTGCATGCCTATATCCATTGTTAGATTGAAATTCTTTGAAGAAAATAAGTTCAATCTTACATTATCAGCGTTAGCATAACAGGATAAGGTAATATATTTTGTCGAAATTTCGCTTATAGAAAATGCAAAGAGCAAAGCATTCAATTTCACATTATTCTCAATGTGAATAATTGTATTGCAAACAAGAGCTGTATGAAAACAAGGATATTGTATGGTGTAGTCAACAGGCGCGGCGTTATATGACACAAGAAAAACAGGATCCGATAAATCGCTTACACTTTAAATGTAACGAAAAACTAACATTGTTGTCGTTGTCTTCTACCCTATCAGTTCGGAAAACATCTACTTGATCTTCTTGAACAATATCTAGCAATATGCTATTGCCGGTCATTCCCATCTTCTTTCCGTAACGTGATTTGTGCATTTCGGAATAGAATAAAGACGATAAAGCGCTATAGAGTATGAACCCTCAATGTCTTTCTAATGAAAGCAACGGGAGACGCAAATAACCGCCAGTAAATGAAAGTTGAAGGTACTTCAAATACATGAAGTTCACATACATGTCGAAGATGACTACCCCCTCCCTAATTTTCAAGTATAAACGTCATATACCATTATATTTGTTATATAATGTATAGATATATGGGTCTTCTCTATCCGGTGATACCAAAATAAGGACAAACATTCCCCACATAATGCCGCTATGAAGTCATAATGTGAAGGCGCGCTGCGCCCATGTAAATTTCGGAAATTCTGGCTACGTACAAAAGTATAGGCAAAATTGAATTTCTGCTAAAAATTCTACAAAAAAGCGATTTTCCCCGAATTTTCTGCTAAATATAAAAGAAAATGTCTTTTCAATGTGCTGCGCACGCCACTGCACTCATCCCCCATGGTCATCTTTGATGGCCGGTCCTACACCCGGGTAAGATGCTGGGGTAAAATGTTATCACTAAAATGAGCGCAAAGGATGGACCTACGATTAGGTAGTTTGGACGTAAACGTGTGCTGTTTTTTTATGACGGATAAAAAATCTTAGGGGTTTGTACAACTCCCCTCCTTTCGTAGTTCTAGGGTTAACATGGTTAAACAGATGCTGCTTTTCTGGCATTGTCATTGAAAAATAAATTTTAAAAAACAGTATGTATACAGTCATGACAGTACGAGTGCAATTACCTGTGTTTCTTTTGTTATCTGTATTTTATTGTAGAACTAAAGACGAATTGAATTGAATGGAAATGCATTGGTTATTTGGAATAATGGGCTATTCCAGATGTATTCCGCACCCCCCCCCCCTATGGAAGACATTTAAAAAAAATACAATTCCAGCTGGAATTGAGATGTGTGTAGAATTCCAGCAGTCATTTTTAGCAAAGATTCCGGCTGGAGGGTATGGAAGACATTGAGATTAGGTGAAACTCCGGCTGCTAAAATAAACGAAAAAAACAAGAGTGGGGATTGTGAAAGGCCATGATGTGCCTATGGAAGACATTCACATTTCTTAATATTCCGGCTGGAAAATGGTCAAAAAGCTCCAATTCCAGCAGAATCTTCACTTATGATCACCATCTCGATTAACCTATGGAAGACATTTACTTGAATTCTGGCTGGAAACAAAAAATGTTCTAATTCCAGCTGGAACCCTATGGAAGTCATTTACATTTACGTGAATTCCGGCTGTCCATATTACCACAATTCCGGCAGTGTCTTCCATGGGGTTTTCCTGACATGTGAATTCCGGCTGTCAATTTAGCCCCGAATTCCGGAAGTGTCTTCCATAGGGAGGAGGGGGGTGCGGAATACATCTGGAATAGCCCAATTATGGTAATAAGTGGCAACGTGTGATTTTTGGGCTACATAAAAAGGACATTTTTGTTTGACTTGGTGAGGTTTCTGAAATCTAGATTTCATCCTCTTATTAGCTTAGCAGTCGGCTGGTTCTCCCGAGAAAAATGTTCAAACATCTCACATCGTATCTTTTATAAGGAGTTGTAATATGAACTTATTTGCTTTATAAGGCAATAAGTTTATACTCGTAGTACTTTTCGCAGATTATCCATTGTATATCTTTTGTTCATTTCGTTTCCCCACCGTTATCTAGAGTAATGTATGTGGCGAGCACATTATCAAAGCAATATGCAAAAATACCGGTCTTGTAATTGTGAACTATATGGTTAAATACCACTAATTAAGTATGACACGGGTTTCAATGGGAAAATGGCTAATTTCGGGTGGAATTTTCTCATATTCAGAACTCTCACAGTTAAATGTCACTAATATCAGGTGAAACTATATGATTTAGATGCCAAATGATCAAAAACTCAACATAGGTTGACCTGAGACTTGCCAATCTCGGGTAAAATGCCATGAATGTAAACATTGACATTTGCAATACATGTTTTAACAAGAAAATTTCTGGAAAACTGCATGACGAGTAAAAGATCAGTGATTTTCAGACACCCTGTATGACATTGTATGACATGAAAAAAATGGTATCTTACATTATTTTCGCCCATTATCCGGCTGAATAGGGCTTTATTGTTACAATGTGAGCGCGCAGCGAGGAAAAAATTTGTATTACACTATTTTGGCCCTGAATTTTGCTAGAAAAGGGGCTCCTTGCCCTTTTTCTTTTCCTTTGCCCTCCTGATGTTCTCTTTCATTTTTTTGTCAAAGGGCACTTTTTTTTTTTTATTTTTGTCTGCCCCTGCCCCCCCCCCGCAAAGATTCCGGCTGGAGGGTATGGAAGACATTGAGATTAGGTGAAACTCCGGCTGCTAAAAAAAAAAAAAAAAAACAAGAGTGGGGATTGTGAAAGGCCATGATGTGCCTATGGAAGACATTCACATTTCTTAATATTCCGGCTGGAAAATGGTCAAAAAGCTCCAATTCCAGCAGAATCTTCACTTATGATCACCATCTCGATTAACCTATGGAAGACATTTACTTGAATTCTGGCTGGAAACAAAAATGTTCTAATTCCAGCTGGAACCCTATGGAAGTCATTTACATTTACGTGAATTCCGGCTGGCCATATTACCACAATTCCGGCAGTGTCTTCCATGGGGTTTTCCTGACATGTGAATTCCGGCTGTCAATTTAGCCCCGAATTCCGGAAGTGTCTTCCATAGGGGGGGTGCGGAATACATCTGGAATAGCCCAATTATGGTAATAAGTGGCAACGTGTGATTTTTGGGCTACATAAAAAGGACATTTTTGTTTGACTTGGTGAGGTTTCTGAAATCTAGATTTCATCCTCTTATTAGCTTAGCAGTCGGCTGGTTCTCCCGAGAAAAATGTTCAAACATCTCACATCGTATCTTTTATAAGGAGTTGTAATATGAACTTATTTGCTTTATAAGGCAATAAGTTTATACTCGTAGTACTTTTCGCAGATTATCCATTGTATATCTTTTGTTCATTTCGTTTCCCCACCGTTATCTAGAGTAATGTATGTGGCGAGCACATTATCAAAGCAATATGCAAAAATACCGGTCTTGTAATTGTGAACTATATGGTTAAATACCACTAATTAAGTATGACACGGGTTTCAATGGGAAAATGGCTAATTTCGGGTGGAATTTTCTCATATTCAGAACTCTCACAGTTAAATGTCACTAATATCAGGTGAAACTATATGATTTAGATGCCAAATGATCAAAAACTCAACATAGGTTGACCTGAGACTTGCCAATCTCGGGTAAAATGCCATGAATGTAAACATTGACATTTGCAATACATGTTTTAACAAGAAAATTTCTGGAAAACTGCATGACGAGTAAAAGATCAGTGATTTTCAGACACCCTGTATGACATTGTATGAAAAAAAAAAATGGTATCTTACATTATTTTCGCCCATTATCCGGCTGAATAGGGCTTTATTGTTACAATGTGAGCGCGCAGCGAGGAAAAAATTTGTATTACACTATTTTGGCCCTGAATTTTGCTAGAAAAGGGCTCCTTGCCCTTTTCTTTTCCTTTGCCCTCCTGATGTTCTCTTTCATTTTTTTTGTCAAAGGGCACTTTTTCTTTTATTTTTGTCTGCCCCTGCCCCCCCGCAAAGATTCCGGCTGGAGGGTATGGAAGACATTGAGATTAGGTGAAACTCCGGCTGCTAAAATAAACGAAAAAACAAGAGTGGGGATTGTGAAAGGCCATGATGTGCCTATGGAAGACATTCACATTTCTTAATATTCCGGCTGGAAAATGGTCAAAAAAGCTCCAATTCCAGCAGAATCTTCACTTATGATCACCATCTCGATTAACCTATGGAAGACATTTACTTGAATTCTGGCTGGAAACAAAAAATGTTCTAATTCCAGCTGGAACCCTATGGAAGTCATTTACATTTACGTGAATTCCGGCTGGCCATATTACCACAATTCCGGCAGTGTCTTCCATGGGGTTTTCCTGACATGTGAATTCCGGCTGTCAATTTAGCCCCGAATTCCGGAAGTGTCTTCCATAGGGGGGGGGGTGCGGAATACATCTGGAATAGCCCAATTATGGTAATAAGTGGCAACGTGTGATTTTTGGGCTACATAAAAAGGACATTTTTGTTTGACTTGGTGAGGTTTCTGAAATCTAGATTTCATCCTCTTATTAGCTTAGCAGTCGGCTGGTTCTCCCGAGAAAAATGTTCAAACATCTCACATCGTATCTTTTATAAGGAGTTGTAATATGAACTTATTTGCTTTATAAGGCAATAAGTTTATACTCGTAGTACTTTTCGCAGATTATCCATTGTATATCTTTTGTTCATTTCGTTTCCCCACCGTTATCTAGAGTAATGTATGTGGCGAGCACATTATCAAAGCAATATGCAAAAATACCGGTCTTGTAATTGTGAACTATATGGTTAAATACCACTAATTAAGTATGACACGGGTTTCAATGGGAAAATGGCTAATTTCGGGTGGAATTTTCTCATATTCAGAACTCTCACAGTTAAATGTCACTAATATCAGGTGAAACTATATGATTTAGATGCCAAATGATCAAAAACTCAACATAGGTTGACCTGAGACTTGCCAATCTCGGGTAAAATGCCATGAATGTAAACATTGACATTTGCAATACATGTTTTAACAAGAAAATTTCTGGAAAACTGCATGACGAGTAAAAGATCAGTGATTTTCAGACACCCTGTATGACATTGTATGACATGAAAAAAATGGTATCTTACATTATTTTCGCCCATTATCCGGCTGAATAGGGCTTTATTGTTACAATGTGAGCGCGCAGCGAGGAAAAAATTTGTATTACACTATTTTGGCCCTGAATTTTGCTAGAAAAGGGGCTCCTTGCCCTTTTTCTTTTCCTTTGCCCTCCTGATGTTCTCTTTCATTTTTTGTCAAAGGGGCACTTTTTTCTTTTATTTTTTGTCTGCCCCCTGCCCCCCCCCCCCCCGCAAAGATTCCGGCTGGAGGGTATGGAAGACATTGAGATTAGGTGAAACTCCGGCTGCTAAAATAAACGAAAAAAACAAGAGTGGGGATTGTGAAAGGCCATGATGTGCCTATGGAAGACATTCACATTTCTTAATATTCCGGCTGGAAAATGGTCAAAAAAGCTCCAATTCCAGCAGAATCTTCACTTATGATCACCATCTCGATTAACCTATGGAAGACATTTACTTGAATTCTGGCTGGAAACAAAAATGTTCTAATTCCAGCTGGAACCCTATGGAAGTCATTTACATTTACGTGAATTCCGGCTGGCCATATTACCACAATTCCGGCAGTGTCTTCCATGGGGTTTTCCTGACATGTGAATTCCGGCTGTCAATTTAGCCCCGAATTCCGGAAGTGTCTTCCATAGGGGGGGGTGCGGAATACATCTGGAATAGCCCAATTATGGTAATAAGTGGCAACGTGTGATTTTGGGCTACATAAAAGGACATTTTTGTTTGACTTGGTGAGGTTTCTGAAATCTAGATTTCATCCTCTTATTAGCTTAGCAGTCGGCTGGTTCTCCCGAGAAAAATGTTCAAACATCTCACATCGTATCTTTTATAAGGAGTTGTAATATGAACTTATTTGCTTTATAAGGCAATAAGTTTATACTCGTAGTACTTTTCGCAGATTATCCATTGTATATCTGGAAAACTGCATGACGAGTAAAAGGTCAGTGATTTTCAGACACCCTGTATGACATTGTATGACATGACTGTTTCCCTGTTTTTGCTTCAACCTAGGACCATATTTGGAGATTCGTATCTGTAGCCTGTACTATAGCACGAACAGATCAGATTAAGATTGATATAGGGTTAGTGTTCCCAGGGGCGTAGCCAGCTTTCTTGGTCAGGGGGGGGGGGAAATAAAAATTTTTGGGCACAGACGAAACAAATTTCAGTTGCATCATACAATACATAGAGACTGTATGTCTTCGAGCTTCCCGAAAAAGGCCTTATTGGGATGATGTGCGCGCGCAGCCCGAAAAAAATGGTATCTTACATTATTTTCGCCCATTATCCGGCTGAATAGGGCTTTATTGTTACAATGTGAACGCGCAGCGAGGAAAAAATTAGTATTACACTATTTTGGCCCTGAATTTTGCTAGAAAAGGGGCTCCGTGCCCTTTTTCTTTTCCTTTGCCCTCCTGATTTTCTCTTTCATTTTTTGTCAAAGGGCACTTTTTTCTTTCATTTTTTGTCTGCCCCACCAATAAAATGTGAATGTGGGTCTAATTAATCTAATTAACAAAGTGGCATGTCTATTTGATCATCAACATTGATTTTTCATCATCATTAAGCTTTCTATATACATACATGTATACGCAGGCAAGCGAAGGTTGTTGAATTTAGAAGCCCTGAAATCACAGAAACCAGCCGTAAACTCAATACTAATGCCACAACCCCCCCCCCCTAACCCGTTACTACCTCAACGGGATCTAAAAACATTCGTTAGTAGTCGAAGAAGATGTACGTTTTTTGCCTGGGCAAATACAGTTAAGGGGGTACTACACCCCTGGCCAATTGTGTGCCTATTTTTGCATTTTTCTCAAAAATTATAGTGCATTGGTGACAAGTAAGATATGTATATTATAGGGGCAAGGACCACAACTACTGCTCAGAAAATTCAGCAACTCAAGGCATGTAGTTATTGATTTATTGATCAAATATTGGTTTTCCCTCATTTTTGACTGTAACTCCACAACTGTTATCTGTGCTGAAATAAAATTTCCAGTGCAGTAGTTGTAGTCCTTGCCCCTATAATATACATATCTTACTTGTCACCAATACACTATAAATTTTGAGAAAAATGCAAAAATAGGCACAAAATTTGGCAGGGGTGTAGTACCCCCTTAAATATTGAGAAATGTAAGCAAAAATAGCTAGAAAAGCCTCCATGACGAATATCAGATCCATAGAATTCATTGTTCTTATAGGTTAAATACCACTAATTAGGCCTATGTATTACACGGGTTTCAATGGGAAAATTGCTAATTTCGGATGGAATTTTCTCATATTCAGAACTCTCACAGTTAAATGCCACTAATATCAGGTGAAACTATATGATTTAGATGCCAAATGACCAAAAAACTCAACATAGGTTGACCTGAGACTTTTCTTGTTTTAACGCACTGAACCGTAAACACCCAGGTCTGGTAAACACCTTAAAATGGCAGTGCGCCCTCGAAGCTGCAAGTTACAATATGCTAGGGCGAATATTTACTAAAAACCGAAGCCATGCGTATGAATTTTGGTACTATTACCACAAAAATGTCACATAATGAGAGAAAATATACCATTTTGAAGCATCAAACCCTAAAAAGTACTTTTTTGGCAATATAACTTGATCAATTTAAGCGATTTTAATGCAGTCTTTTCAGATGTCATGCAAACAAATAGTTACTCGACGTATTTCCAAGTATCGCCCAGGCCTATTAGTGGTATGTAACCATATATAAACAAATGGAATACAGTGGACAAACTAGAAACAGTGGGCATGAATCACAACATAGAATTGCGGAAACAGAGTTAAAACGCATTAACAGTAGTTTCTAACAGTTCGATTTATATGTAACTTGTCAATAATTCATATTCAAATTATTTTACAGGTTGGGCAAAACTATCGAAGGCTTCTATAATAGTTACTGCATATTTTTCATGTTACGATGGCTCGTCCAGTATATAAATAATGAACAGTGAATTTAAAAGTATGCGAATTATGACATAAATTGACATAATGAAGTGATACTCGTAAAAATGTTTCAGTTGCGTCAGTTGTTGCACTGACCGTTGAGTATCTTGAGAAGTACTTGTATAACGATTGGTTCTGGACCATGATATACATATATCTTCAATATGAAAGGTCAACATTTTCATACGATGGTCGACTTTTCATCCCAGCTACATACACTTTTTAAGTATATATCATTAGATTTATAAAGTGTACGTGGAGAACTTTTACATTTACCATACAATCAGCTACATATACTTTTTAAGTATATATCATTAGCTATGAAATTATTATAATCTGATCTACTGGACTTACGTTTTTGTGAGTGGCAATATTTCACATCCTATCTCGGATGCATCATCAGACCAACTGATGTTAAAGCGGCAAAAGTTCGTTGACCTGTGAAGAGGATGTTACGTCACAGGTCGAAGATGAGCAAAACCTCTGAGGGATCTTCTTCATCGCTGAACAATACATATAGGCCCCTGCCAAGTTGTGTCGTAGCCCGCCTCCCTTATTGAGTGATTGTGTCGTAGCCCGCCTCCCTTATTGCCACTCACAAAAACGTAAGTCCAGTAGATCAGATTATAATAATTTCATAGTTATTTATACCGGGATGAATGATAATCTTCATAATCGTATATATCATTAGATTTATAAAGTTTACTTCGAGGACTGTTAAATTTACCATAAAATTTGTATTATATCACGAATTCATATCCTCATATTCATAATGCAATTTGGTGTGTTTAATGTGCTCTCAGGTCCCCCCCCAAAAAAAAAAATACTGTGCAAAGGTGGGTGACCAAGCCATTAGATGCTTGAATCAGACAGGTTTTACGTTATTCTTAATATCATAATTTCGTTAATTTCCAAAGATTAAGAACCGGGGATTGAAACCATATCACGAAGGATGATGCTGCCACTCGAATTACATGCATGTATTGGCAATTGAATACCTTAGTGTAAGAACGGCCCAACTCCATCAAAACTGTTTTAGAGATATTAAGAAAAAACTTAATATTTGGAAAAGTTTTATAGACAGAATGATTTCATCTTCAGGGGACCTTTAATACATGAACATACAATATTACATACATTCAAAATTATATATAATCTTTCCATGGCAACGGTACAGGTCTTAATATGAGCTGGAGTTCTTCCACTAATATACTGCAAGATCCAGTTCCGTAAGCAAATGTGTTATATATAGCTACAGAAATTTGGTAATTATCCATTAATTGCACAAGTAGAAGCATGTAATATGTTAGCAAAGAATGTTTATTGTAGTGAAAAGCAGATTTCATGGATGAACAAAATTCCTCTTTAACCCCATGAAAACCATGAATAAGTATACGTGGAAGATTATTTAGAGAGTGGATTTTGGCCCATCTTTCACACACAAGGAAGTACAGTCTCCTGGCAATAAAATGCTGGGTCTAACTCATTTTTGTAAAAAATTGGAGTTGGGCCCTTCTTCCACTCAGGTATTCAATTGCCAATTACATACAATAGTTGTATTATGTTTTCTGGCCAACCGGTACATAGAAATGGATGACTCTTGCCATTCGAGCAATGTTATCCTTTAATACATGCAATTTTCTGTTTACATTTATATTAATGTACGATTTCTGTCGATATCACAGACTATAATGAATATTTTAAGTTTACATCAATTCGTATCCTGTTGGCTGGGTTTTGTTTTTTGAACATCTAACAACAACAGCTCCTTTCACAACGTAGGATTGTTATTTCTGAAGTACTTCTTAAGTTAGGCCTACGCCTTAATAAAATATTAAAACAAATTTAGAATTACAATATTGGACTGCATTCATTTTTTTGAATTTTGACCAACTTCACCAAAAATATTTGAAATTTGGGCGAAAATCAGGCTTTTTATGATTTTTTGAAAATTTTGCATTTTTGACCATTTTTGGTGCCAATTTCTCAAATTTGGTCAAAATTCAAAAAAAAAAAAACGGTCCCTAGATATTTTTATCTAGTTTTTAAAAATTAATAAAAACATTTTTTTTGGCCAAACAATTTTTTTTGTTACGTTGCACGAAAATTTGGGCCAAAAAAACCGTTTTTTTGGATTTTCTCCAACAATGAGCATTTTGGCCCAAATTGGACCTCACAGATGAATTCATCAAGTTATTTCCAGTCTAAAAATGTGTACTTTTATATTCTTTAGACTAATAATTTAGCAGTTATGAAGCCCGAAAGTTTTCATAATTCCAGGGTTCAGACCAACCTTAACCGAACCCTATAAAGCCTTAGTAAAATATTTCATGTTACTAAATTTTACAGTAAAATGTCGTCAACAAATGCCTGTAAATTTTATAGCTATACTATGCAAGAAAAATGCTGTTTCATATAACACTGCAAAATATTTGTGATATTCGTTATTATTTACGAAAATTGTATAATTAATCATCAGTTTATTTTGAATAATTTTTTAATTAGAGGTTAATAACTGCGCGTCTGTTATTTGGAGGGCATTCTGAAAAATCTTGCCTTTGGAACCGAGGAATGTTTAGATTTTTCACAACGCCTAGACTTCTCCGTAGTCCACTTGCTAATTGTGCATACTCTGGCTATTGCATTTAAGCTTTTAAATCAGAGTTTTAAAAAACTCTGATTCAATTAATTTGTGCACAATTGATAGATTTTCACATCTGATCTTTTCAGTCACCGTACTCCCTCTGTTTGTTAGCTTCCCAAGTGGACTACTTACTTTGACTTGCGGTTAAGATTCTTAACATGGGACCCTATGGAGAGTTAGGCCAATTTCTGGCCTAACTAACGTTGGCCATGATGTAATGCATCTTTAAATGGATCTGGCTTGTGATTGGTCGCCCATATCTCGTTATGGTTTAAATCCTCCGGGCACCTGATTACCATTAATAACTACACGGTACACAACTATACCGCCCTTTGTGTTGGCGGGAACATTAAACTCTTTGTAGGTGCATGAGCGCGTCTTGTACTTGCTTGCGGTTTTATTGGATTGATAAACAAGTATGATTGAACGTGTGTGTTAGGGACTGAGTCCCCGATCAAAGTCCTGTTAAAAAGGCAATGTACATAGTCGATTTTTAACTCGGGCTTTCGCGATTAATAAACTGGCAGATTCTAAAATTAGAACTGTTCAGTATTGAAGTACCATTATAGTTATGCCATTATGATATGTTGCATTCAATAATATAAGCCTACGTATACATACTTTACTTTTACTGTCACAAATATAATTATATAAACTTTTCATAACCATTTTATACTAGTATTTTGATGTAATAAATATCAGTATAATTTCGAGTTCAACTGAATGCGTTCATCATGATTAATAACATATTTTTATTTATCTAAAATCGACTATGGCATAGTCTACACAATGCCCGACACATTGCCGATGCAAAGTTATTAACCTCATTTATAACCGTCACTTTGATCTCTTCACTTTACAAAATAACATAAAAATTTTCTCAAAAGTTTGTAAAAATAAACAATTTTTACATCTTCCCTTTCCAAAAACCGAACAGGCTAAAACAGGACGCCAAATAACAAAGCCTTCGATAGTTTTGCACAATCTGTGCAAATATGGTAACGGGCAATCCAAATACGGCAGCCAGCTCGCACAGTTTGTTCGACGCACATTACGGTCTGCGCGGAGGTTACTAATAATTTACTTTCGAATAATTACGCATTTTGATATTAATGACCCCGATTTACTTTCGCGCTTTTGCAATAATAAAATATGATTGGATCACACGTGCATATTCATGAGGTTATGAATGCACTTTCTGTGACTTATACGCGATGCCGTATGTGGGTAGAGTGCTCATGACGCGATGCTGTCTGTGCGTACAAGAAGATCCGCCTCTCATGAAGAGTCGGAAAATGCTTGTCACAAAGGATAAGATGAAATACAATTACACATCCCCCCCCTCCCCACACACACACACCCCCACACCCCGTATATGTACATTGATCATGCGCTTTGATTAATGTTATTGATTATGATGGTACAATACTCATATGAAAATAGTTAAGGCCTATTCCCATCATCATCAATATTATCCCTACGGTAAAATCTAATAATTAAAAATGTTATGTTAAAGAGGTGACAAAAGGTGGTCCTCTTTAAATAACTTATACCAATCAGACAAAACTTAATTTATTAAAAGTCTATAATAATCTATATAGTTTTATTATTGTTATTGTATTATGATATCAATAATTTTTGGTTTAATGATCACAATGAATGGATTTATGTCTGCTCAAAGCGTACTCTAAGGATATGAAACTTATAATTGAGTATCCAGTCTATACGCAGGACAACCAATTCTTTAGAAATACATAGTCGCGCTACAAGTCGATCGATACATGTTAAAATCAGCACAATTCAGAGATACACCTTTTTCCTATGAAATTTATTTTCTCGGTCAAATATAAAGCAATATATTTTTTTTCTTCTGTAATGTCAGTTAAAAACATAGTGCTTGGATATACATTTTTTTTTTAAATCCTGGTGTTAAAATTCAAGCATCATAGTTTGTCTTTTAGTGTGATATTTTTGATTTTAATAGGCCTTTAGTTCGCCCGCGAGCTTTTTACGGAATTCATTTTTAGCGTCTCAAACTAATATAGTTTGCTAAAGAAAGATATTTCCCACCTCTGTAAGGCACATCGTGTGGGTCTATATATTATAGTTTTGTCAGAATTTCCGTTTTTATTTTACCCTTTTTCCCTTCATGCTCCGAAAATGTCAAACTCATTACTTTATCTCGAGAGCAACCAGCAGAAATAATCGATATTTCAATTGTTGTCAACCAGATCCCTTTTCCATTGAAAACCAGGATTGCCTGACCAGCGATTTGGTAGCCCAAATCCCCAATTGGATGTTCTGGTAAATGAGGTGAATTTTGGAAATTTGCTCCCGTGATAGCCTGCAATTTCAATTTATAGGGGCTATGGATTCCATGATTATGAAAACCATTTTGTCTGTTTGTTTGTTTGTTTGTTTGTTTGTTTGTTTATTTACCTAGGATGAGGTCCATGGGAAAATCCACTGTCCAAACCTGGAAAAATTCGCGTGTTATTATAGTTTACCTATGATGTGCGCCAGGATGCAGGCTGCCATCTAAGCTCTGATTATTTCTTTGATTTTATGCTCATCTACTCTGTGAACTGAACTCATATTGTGACTGAAGTACATCTGAAAGCTAAGTAACAACCTAGTTGGATTGTTATTTTGGTTTGTTTGATATGTTTTCTGCAATTTGACGCCGATTTCTGACACCTGGAAATGACTCTTTATGTAGCCAAATTCTGCAGACTAAACAACCATTTGTTCATTGACTTGACTAGTATCCTAGGCCCTTGCATGAGTGGTCAAGGAGAGCAATTACATTGATCAGTTTAAATCACTTGTAGCTACCTGTAAAGTGATCTTTCAGCAAACTAACTTTATAATAGATTTCATATTGATCTGATCTTCTTGAGTGGATTTCAGACTTTTACTGTATTGCAGCCTAATCACTGAACTCCTCATAATGGTTCTCAAGCAAGCATTACTTGTTATAATCCTTTTGGGCCTATAGAGGCCCTGCATGAAATTATCGATTGGCTCCAAACAAAGGATTTGAGCCGGTGTCCTTCACCGTAGTTATGGCGGAGTGCAGTCCATTCAATCAAATGTTGTCATCAACCTATTTGATCGTAGTCATGGTAGTGCAGGGTTATGTGTGTGAGTGAACTGTCACGGTAGATTGCAATCATGCTTTTGTTGAATGCATTTGAGTAGTCCGCCATATTTACGGGATGATACGTCACATGCAAGGCCTCTATATGTGATCAACCAGCATGATAACTTGCCTGCATGTTGTACCATTCGCCACTTGCACGGTTCCGCCATTATGCACTATATGGGGGGAGAGCCTCGAACTGGCAGCATACATGAAAGGAAGAATTACGTAACCTTACACAGAATGTTATATGACTGGTTCAATTCCCATTCATGTATGCTGCCAGTTCGAGGCTCTCCCCGCACATAGTGCATAATGGCGGAACCGTGCAAGTGGCGAATAGACAAGGCCTACTGCATTAAACTGCCTGTCATACGTATGGTAAAACAATGTGCCTATCTCAAAACTAGAATCAGCTACTACTCAAACTCATCTGCTACGTTTCATGACCAAATACTGAGAGCTGGTGATGTAGACACAAACCCAGGGCCAGTTAACCATGATCATCAAATAGTCTCACCTAAAGACCACATAAATCGTACTTACACACGTGATCAACTTTTTGAAATTGGAAACTCTTACAAAACTACCGCATTGGCTCCAAATGCCTGGTCCCATATTGTTAATTTAGGTATTAACAGCCGACCCTCTTCTACTCATAGGGGTGTTCGGGGAGGGTGCGCAAACATACACGCCCAGTATCCAGACCATTCATGGTGCCCCTGAACAATGATGAATCCTTGGATAATGCTCCAAATATAGAACATGAGCAACAAATTCCAGTTTTGCTGTCTGCTAGACGAGAAAAAACTTCCAAACCTAGATCTGTTGAAAAATCAAATCTACGGGATGTGCAACCATCTGGTAGCTTTCTTGATGTTCGAGTATGGAATGCAACCTCCGTAGGAAACAAGACGAACTATATTTGTGACTATGTCCTGGAAGGGGATGTTGACATTCTCTTTCTGGTAGAAACCTGGCTTTTCAGTGAAGAATACGCTGTAATTCAAGAACTTAAACCAATGGGATACTCATTTCTGAACTTTTCAAGAGGAAGTAAGACAAGGGGTGGAGGAATAGGCATTTTGTATAAATCGACTCTCAATCTTACTATTACAGTAACTGAGTGGGATACTAAATTATTTGAACATTGTTGTGTAACAGACTTACAGTCTGGACTTCGGTTTATATGTATTTATAGACCACCTCCTTCAGTTGTAAACAAATATCGTACATCTGATTTCATCAATGAATTTGACAACTTTATTAATGATGTCACCACTATGCCAAACAAGTTGTTGATTTTGGGTGATTTTAACATTCATGTTAATATTCCTACTAAGTCTGAAGTTCGAAATTTCCAAAATTCTCTGTCTACTGCTGGGTTTCAGCAACATATATCTTGTCCTACCCATGAGTCAGGTAATACTCTTGATCTCCTAATATCAAGGGCTGATGATAATATCGTTGTAAACTATAGTGTTAAAGAATCACTTCTATCTAAACATCATTTTGTTAAATGTACCCTGAGATATAAAAAACCATCTCCCAAAAAGGTGACCAGTACTCGAAGAGATTTCCGCACACTTGATGATCAGGCTTTTAGACAAGATCTTGACAAAGCTTTAAATGATATTCCTGATTCTGTTGATCATGTTAATGACTTGGTTTGTTATTTCTCTAAATCGTGTGCAGTGACTCTTGATCAACATGCTCCATTTAAAACTAAAAGTAGATCCACTCGTGGTACACCACCTTGGTTTAATGAAGACATTTTTAGTGAAAGGCGTCTGCGAAGACAGCTTGAAAGAAAATGGAGAAAATCAATGCATGAGGAAGATTGTGCTAACTACCGTAACCAGCTGCATATTGTTAACACCATGATTGCTCAAGCAAAAACATCTATCTTCAAGACCAAGGTGGTGGACGCGAATGCCAAAGATCTTTTTCGTACCATTAGCAATCTTCTCAATGGATCAACCAAACCCCTCCTGTTCATGATTCTACCGAAGCATTGTGTAACAAGTTCGCATTTTTCTTCAAGGAAAAAATTGACAAAATCCAGGATGAGTTGGAGGAAGTTGGTGCTCCCACTGAGTTAGATAGTAGCTTTTTAGACACAACAACTCATAGATTGCACGTTTTTTAGCCTATTTCTATGGATGAGATCGAAACGGTGATTAAACGCCTCACAAATAAAACTTGTGCTCTTGATCAGCTACCAACATGGCTACTGAAACAAAATCTGCCTGTTGTTGTGCCTACAATAACCCGCATTGTAAATATGTCTCTTGAATCTGGTAATTTCCCTGATTTACTTAAAAGTGCAATGGTTACTCCTATATTAAAGAAGCCTACTCTGGACCAAAACATATTTAAGAACTATAGGCCTGTTTCCAAAATACCGTTTATTGCCAAAGTGATCGAGAGTGTTGTGGCATCCAAGTTTAAAGACTATTTGAGTTGCAATGGACTGAATGAATCTATGCAGTCTGCCTATCGCAAAGGGCATAGCACCGAGACAGCACTGCTGAAAGTCCATGGTGATGTCCTGCGTGAGCTTGATGACAACAAAATGGTGCTCTTAGTTATGCTGGATCTCACAGCAGCATTTGATACAATCGATCACAACACTCTTTTTCACAGACTAGAAACAGCTCTTGGAGTTACAGGTCCACCTCTTGCTTGGTTCCGGTCATACATGTTAAATAGATACAGTCGGGTCTCTATTGATGGCCAATGCTCTAGTGACATCCCTTTAGACTGCGGAGTGCCTCAGGGTTCCATAATGGGGCCTTTGATATTTACAACATACATTCTTCCCCTTGGTAATATATTACGCAGTCACAATTTATTGTACCATATCTATGCCGATGACACTCAAATCTATATATCGTATGATCCCAGGAACCAAGCAGAATGTCTTAGTTCACTCACTTGTATTGAGAGGTGTATAACAGATATTCAAAATTGGATGACATCAAACAAATTGAAATTAAACATGGAGAAAACTGAGTTTCTGATCATTGGATCACCTCACAATTTAAGATCTCATCCTGATCTCACCCTTAATGTTGGTACTGCTGAGATTACACCTACAAATTCCGTCCGCAATCTGGGTGTTATCATGGATTCGGATGGGTCAATGACCAGCCAGGTGGGGGGATTGTGCCGCACTCTTAACTATCAGCTAAGAAACATTGGCCGAATCAGGAAATATTTAGATGAGGACACTTGCCATCATATCATCAGGGCTCTTGTTCTATCTCGCCTCGACTATGGAAATTCATTGCTTGCAGGCATCACCAATGCGCAATTTGACAAACTTCAGCGTATTCAAAACAAAGCTGTGCGCCTGATTTGCGGTGTTAAGAGACGTGAGCACATATCTCCCTACCTGGCGAGGCTTCATTGGCTACCTGTCCGCCAACGTGTTAATTTTAAGTTGCTTGTGTATATGTATCAATCTTTGAATGGCTCACTACCAACATACCTCTCCTCCGATATTACTTTATACAACAGTCAAAGCATTTCACATCATTACCTCCGTTCATCCGTTGATCATACTAGGCTCCACATTCCCAAAACCCATCGTTCAACAGGTGACAGAGCCTTTTCTGTTATTGGACCCCGGCTATGGAACATGCTTCCTCTCTCCATCAGAGAAGCTGTTTCCCTTATTGTATTCAAAAAACTTTTAAAAACACATCTTTTTATGTAATTGTAATTTGTAATTATTTCCTTATGTATTTTTTGTTTGTTTCTATTCCAGCCTTGGCTGTAGTTTGTAAAGGCGCTTTGACCTTTAATTAGATAATATGCGCGGTTTAAATTGTATATGTATGTATGTATGTATGTATGTATGTATGTATAGGGGATTTTAATTTTCTGTCCCTCCTATCTCCAGGTGAATTTTGAATGACCCCCCCCCCCATCGCGGGTTGGCATTTTCATTACACCCTTCAGACTTGCGTTCGGGTTTGTGTAGGCCTATTTGTCATAATTTAGCGCTATAGGACCTACTTTCTAAATGTATAGCTATAGCTGTGCTATATAAATATTATTAGGTACCGGTATGTAATATTATGTAGGCCTATGGAGGTGAGGTGGGTGCAGAGGTGTGTGAGGTGGGTAGTGGGGTGTATGTAGGGATGGTAGGGGTGGTACTCAACACATTTTAACCATGACTTACAATGCAAGGCTCATTGTTGCCATAAATGATTTTTCCTTTAGGTCATTATAATAGGTTGTTATAAACTTCCATGTTTAACCTTGTATTGTTTTGGCTGCTTCATTATGACTTTCGGTGGGTTTAAGCAATTTCAAACAAACACAAACAAAAGGCACTATACCCAGTCACCTTCATGACAATTGAAACACTAGGTAATTTATTTGCTATATTGAAGTTCTGGCAACACTGTAGCCAGGCCGGGCACCCAGAGATATCGATCCACAATGCTAGTATTAGCCTAAGATTTCACGCATGGATTTGAAAAATTTTCAGCTGGTAGTAAAAAATTATAGAATCAAAACGGAAATTCTGACAAAACTATAGCGAACAATATCACTTTGAAAAGCTAAAAGGTTGATCCAAAAAAAGGCTCGCGGGCAGAGTTGAAGCCTATCAAAATCGAAAATCTTACACTAAATGAATGAATTTCACGCCTAAGTTTAACACTAGGAAAAAAAAAAAAAAATACAGTATCAAGCATTACAGTTTTTCCTGACATTTACTGAAAAAATTAAAATTATTGCTTTTAATTTGGCCGAGAAAATTAATTTTACATTGAAAAGGTGTAACTCAAAATTTTGCTCATTTCAACACCAAATTCGATCGTTTGTATTGCCTCATTAAATGACTCAGTGAGCCTTGCATAACAAAAGAATGGGTTGTCCTGCGTATAGACTGTATCATCATTAACTTGATATTGCTATCCCCACTACTATCTTGTTAAATATTTTCGCAATATAGGATCGCTACAGGTGCCTTTATTATTGAGTTAATCACATGGGAGACGTGTGTTCTTGACACCTTTTTGCTAATATTTCGAGGATAGATCTATCCTATACGTGTGCATGCCGTCGGTTATAAGGATATACAGGGCTTGTGATTATTGAGTTCAAAAAGTAGGCCTATGCCACAACCATCAAAGCGAAAAGTTTTTAATTCATAGTCTGATAAAAGACCCACGAAAGCAGAACTATTTACAGTCTAGTCACATATACCACCCATGAGATATGGTTTTTGATTTTATTATAAGAAATGAGAAATGAGAACAAAAATTTGGACAAAGTGGTATGCAAAATGAAGGGGCAAATCTTCTCGTTCTATTGGTGGCATCGGTATCAATGTAGCTTGCATGCTTTTAAAGGTAGAAACTAAAAGGTGGTACATCACTGATGTTTTAAATTCACTTCATTTTGAAAAGCTTACTATCAACGGATTTCGTTAAAATTTTGGATATGTGTTGCTAACGCATTAGAGAAATAATGTTGATATGTAAAATAGGAATAGGTGGTTAAGGTTCCTGATTTCTTTTATGACTTCATGAACTTGGTGCTCCACAACTATCAAAAAACGAACTGGTTAAAATGCTTCTATTTTCAATGTTGAGCTTATGTTTAACTAGCGACATTATTTTACTGAAATTTAATTAAGCCATAGGTAACAGGTTACCACAACCACACTACAACAATGTTGAAAAAATTGTATTTCTTGTCACCTATACCACCATATTAGATAGTTTTACGTAAGCTTCACTTTTGTGATTTTGGTATGTATTTCATATTTGTTTGTCCAATCCATTTCAACCAGGCAATCTAAATTGTACTCACCATTTACATCCCAAGGTATGTTAATATATCCACCTCACACCTTTTCAATATATATCCAGTAAAAGACAAAATATCAAAATTGATGCCTCATTATGATATCACAGACTATCACATGTATTCAAAACGGATGCCTAAATTTGACCTGAACCAAAAATTAGTGACCTATAACCTGACCTAGGATGACCTATAGCCTTTTTAAATCTCTTTTCCTAACAACAAATTATAGAAGGTACATAGTACAAAGAATTAATGTATTCTATTCATGTACTCTACATAATAAATTATGGTTTGTTATGAAACACACATCTGTGTATGCACTGTGTATGTAGAGATATTTTATAAGTTCAGGACATGAGATGATGAACTTATTTATGTACTTCATAAATTTGCAACCAAAAAATAAGAGGGGTATTACCCCCCCCCCCCCCATAATGGTATACGATGTATTGTTGGTCGAAGCAGCCAAAAAAGTAGTTCGCAGCATCTTGCGAATGGTAGTGAGCTTTAGCAAAAAATGCATTGCTCAATTCATAGCGAGCGTGTGGAAGAATTCAAATATCACAGATATACTTTTGTAGGTCCTGTAGTTCTTGAGTTATGTTGTAAAGAGCAACACTTTCGTAAAACGTACATAACTCATTAACAACAAAAAATTAAGCAAGTTTTCAAAGTATATGATTTGTAGAATGAACTTTTGCAAAATACCAAAGTGTTATTTTTCAATAATATTATTGATTCAGATAATGGAAATGTAACAATACAGTGGTAATTCAGTTTATGTGATATCGTTTCCAGCACCTTTTTGCGATTAGAACTTATGTTGCATTTAAAGGATTTATGAACAGCACGGACCAATTTGACTAGTAAGGCATTACACGAAACGAAAGTTACATCGAATGACCCACATTGTGACACGTACTATTAGAGCTTGTTGGCAATTTAGTCAAGTTGTTCGATATTCGTGTCGTCAGTGTCTAGCAGACTTGTTGTCAGATTCGAGGAGCCTTAAATTGCATCAGTATTCCCCGAAGTGTCAATCATTATAGTATCATCAGAGAAATTGTGCTGAACTTATATAGTTTAAGATATACAGAGTGCAACATTCAGTGTAGCCGTTCAAACGAAAAAGGTGAACCTGCAAACGCAAGTAAGGATTGAGGGCACTGAAAATCGGCCTGCCATGTTAAAAGTAGGGGGCATCCAGGTCAAATGTACAATTACAAAAATATGGGGTCATTCAGTACACAACCTGAATAAAAATGGGGTCATTCGGTATGAAACTTTGAAAAAGGATGGTCATTGGGGTAACAAAAAGTAAAATGGGAGTCATTGAGTACAGGATTGCCAAAAGAGTATCATTAAGTACACATAAATAAGTGCCAAACTGCGTAAAAACAACTTGGCCACCTTGGAAATGTGAAAAATCTCATTATTTCTGGAGGAGAACACAAATACCACCTAAATTTGGGAATTAAAAGGGGGGTCATTGGGTATAGCAGGAAATAGAAAAAGGGGTCATTGAGTACATGGATTTTTTAAAGGGGTCATTGGGTAATAGGTAGGACCATAACACAAAAAGGGGTCATTGGGTACAAGCCGGTTTGAAAAAGGGGGTCATTCCCGAGGCACATGATGCGTATCCACTATGGAAGTGCCCCCCCCCCCCGGGGGCCGGCCTCACTCGGGCCATCTATTTTCTCTGGCTGTTCTTTAAGAAGAAGACCTTGACCGGCAACTTTTGTTGCATCATATTTTTTGTTTTTCATATAGCTGTTATTCCCATTTGCTATTACGTAATTTCATATAGCTTATGTTCGCATTTCCTATGTCGTAAGATTGCGACTTTTTACGACTTGTTTGTTTGTGGAATCACACAATAGTACAGCTAAACTATTATAGTTTAAAGGATCATAAAGCCTCTACCAGGTATTTATTATGGTAGCACTTACCCCGGGGTACTAGGCCGGTAACAGTTAGCAGCCTGGACAACCGATTCTTTTGTTCTGCAAGACTCACTCAGTCATTTAATGAGGCAATACAAACGATCGAATTTGGTGTTGAAATGAGCTAAATTTTGAGTTACAACTTTTCAATGTAAAATGTATTTTCTCGGCCAAATAAAAAGCAATCATTTTCATTTTTTCAGTAAATGTCAGGTCAAATTGTAGTGCTTGATACTGTATTTTTTTTCAAATCCTAGTGTTAAAATTAGGCGTGAAATTCAGTCATTTCGTGTAAGATTTTCGATTTTGATAGGCTTAAACTCTGCCCGCGAGCCTTTTTTTTTGGATCAACCTTTTAGCTTTTCAAAGTAATATCGGTCGCTAATGAAGGATTTTTCCCAACTTTCTAACGCACATCACCGTGAGCGATATATCATAGTTTTGTCAGAATTTCCGTTTTGATTTCATCAGTTTTTATTCCCGCCTGAAAAATTTCAAAATCAACGCGTGAAATCTAAACTCATTGTGGATCGATATCCCTGGGTTTAATAGGAATACCGGCATGGGTACAGTGTTGCCAGAACTTCAATTCCGAAATTCCCAGACCTAATAGCGCTCCTACTGATCACAGCCGCGTAGCTGGGATTTTTTCCAAGGGGGGTAAGCCTGTATGGGGCGGTGGCCCAAATCCACCAAATTTCCCTGCACTTGGGGGAGGGCGGGGGCCCAAATAGACAATTTTGCCAGGCTTATTGAATATAATCGTATTGCATATCGTATGGATTCTCCATCTCTCTTCCCCTCTTCTCCCTCTGTCAGGTTTTTGTTTTTTAAAAAAAACCTGTTCAAGCAATTATTTAAAATTGCTTACCTAAAAACAGAATAACTTGGATGTTAATACTTGACGTAGTGTTTCAATTGTCACGAAGGTGACTGGGTATGGTGCCTTTTGTTTGTGTTTGTTTGAAACTGCTTTTGGAAACCCACCGAAAGTCATAGGCCCTAATGAAGCAGCCAAAACAATACCAGGTTAAACATGGAAGTTTATAAAAACCTATAAATAACCTTAAGGAAAAAAAAAAACATTTGTGGCAACAATAAGCCTTGCATTGGAAGTCATGGTTAAAGTGTGTTGAGTACCACCCCAAAGTTTCCCTACATACACCCCCACTACCCACCTCACACACCTCTGCACCCACCCCACCCCATAGGCCTACATGCACATGATATTACATAATAATATATAGCATAGCTATACATTTAGGTATACGCCTACATGTCAAATTAAAAACAAACCCGAACACAAGTCCACACGATGTACGTTACAGAGGTGGGAAATATCTTTCTTTAGCAAACTATATTAGTTTGAGACGCTAATAAACCAATTCCGTATAATAACACGCTAATTTTTCTAGGTTTGGACCGTGGATTTTCCCGTGGACCTCAAGCGTGCATCTCTTTTAAGAGAAAATACGGACTAACCTAGGTAAACAAACAAACAGACAGACAAAATGATTTTCATAATCATGGAATCCATATAAATTGAAATTGCAGGCTATCACGGGAGCAAATTTTTAAAATTCACCTCATTTACCAGAAAACCCAATTGAGGATTTGGGCTACTAAGTCGCTGGTCGGGCAATATGCTTTTCAATGGAAAATTGCCCTGGATGACAACAATGAAAATATCGACTATTTCTGCTGGTTGCTCACGAGATAAAAGTACTAAGTTTGACATTTTCGGAGCATGAAGGAAAAAGGGTAAAATAAAAACGCAAATTCTGACAAAACTATAATATATAGACCCACACGATGTGCGTTACAGAGGTGGGAAATATCTTTCTTTAGCAAACTATATTAGTTTGAGACGCTAAAAAACAATTCCGTAAAAAGCTCGCAGGCGAACTCAAGGCCTATAAAAATCAAAAATATCACACTAAAAGACACAATTTGATGCTTAATTTTAACACCAGGATTAAAAAAAAAATACATCCAAGCACCAAGTTTTTAACTGACATTACTGAAGAAAAAAAATATTGCTTTATATTAGACCGAGATAATTAATTTCATAGCAAAAAGGTGTATTTCTGAATTGTGCTGATTTTAACATGTATCGATCGACTTTTAGCGCGACTAAGCATTTCTAAAGAATCGGTTGTCCAGGCTGCTAACTGGTAAGATTGTTGGAACAGAATGATCACAAAGGACACGGTTGGTCACACAATCATCTCAAGCCATTTAGCACATTATTCAATCCATTTAGTGTGTTGAACAAGCAAAGCAAAAGGCTATACTCAGCATCGTTCAATTAACTAAACTGATATAATGTATGTTTCCATTTCAAACGATAACTTTATTTCACTTTCTAAATTGGGAGTGATTGGTCAAAGGATCTAATGGTTTACTGCGTGTATGTTTTATTTACAGCAAATCGTTTCTAGTTTCTCGTTTATTTTGTAATTAGATACGTACAATAATGAGCCTTTTCATTATTGATTCGTTTTCCGGTTATGGCAATTCCTTTTCATTAGTGCAAGGGATGCTCAAACAATAATTACACGGAGCCATTTTTTAAACTTTTTACGGCAAGAAAAAAAAGCGGAAGGGGATTACCCCCTTCGTTATTGTTTTACACTTTTACTTACATCATTCCTAATTTATATAGCCTTTTTAAGAGCAATAGATGTTTAGTTATTTCATTTAAAGAAATTACAGCAACTGCTTTTATTTCATTTTCATCAACTTTCCATTTTACAGCTGCTTTCATTACGTACATTTAAAGAAATTACAGCAACTGCTTTAAGGGGGTACTACACCCATGCATTTTTTTTTGCATTTTTTTGCATTTTGTGAAGAAATGAGAAAAAGAAATTGGACAAAGTGGTATGCAAAATGAAGGGGCAAATCTTCTCGTTCAATTGGTGGCATCAGTATCAATGAAGCGTACATGCTTCTAATGATATAAGCCAAAAGGTGGTACATCACTGATGTTTTAAATTCACTTCATTTTGGAAAGCTTACTATCAACGGATTTCGTTAAAATTTTGGATATGTGTTGGTAACACATTAGGGAGATAATGTTGATATGTAAAATGGGAATAAGCGGTCCCTGATCTCTTTTATGACTTCATGAACTTGGTGCTCCACAACTATCAAAAAACGAACCGGTTAAAATGCTTCTATTTTCAATGTTGAGCTATATTTTGTATTTTGAACTTGCGACACTATTTCACTGAAACTTAATTAAGCCATATGTAACAGGTTACCACAACCACACTACAGCAATGTTGAAAAAAATTGTATTTTTTGTCACCCATACCACCATATTAGGTAGTTTTCCGTAAGCGTCATTTTTGTGATTTTGGTAACTATTTTATATTTATTTGCCCAATTCATCTCAACTAGGCAATCTAAATTGTACTCACCATTTACATCCCAAGGTATTTTAGTATATCCACCTCACATATTTCCATTATATATCCAGTAACAGACAAAATATCAAAATTGATGCCTCATTATGACATGTATGATATCACAGACTTCCACATGTTGATGCCTGAATTGACCTGAACCAATTGACCTATAACCTGACCTTTGATGACCTTATAGCCTTTTTTAATCTCTTTTCCTAACACCACATTATAGAAGATAAATACATGGTGTACTATTAAATTGTCTATGTGGAAGAGATTAGGCCTATTTAATTTATTCAGTGTTATAATCAGTGAGTACATTTCTATAGATGGTATAACAAAGGATTTAATGTATTCTATTCATGCCCCCTACTTGAACATGTTGAAAAGAATAAATTATGGACAATTTATGGTTTGTTATGAAACACGCATCTGAGTTACCAGGATACATGTAAACAAAAAAATATATAGGGCTAAAATGACTTACTATACAATGGTTTAAAAGCACCTTTTTTATTATTATTTTATTTTTTTCTTTATTTCACATGATCCGTGCATATATTGCCTAGCTATAAATGAAAAAATATTTTTTTAGACCAATCAAACCAATACATGGGTGTAGTACGCCCTTAAGCAAGTAGTTTTTTGTTTACATTATTAACGTCCTCGTCTGTTTATATCATTACCTGTTTGACTACGTTTTTGTATGTTAATGCATAATTTAACTCTAACCTTCTTGCTTGATTTTGAAATTTAGAACTCCACTCTTGAACTAATGAAAGACAAACGACGACGGCTACTTTCGCAATGTAGGATTTTTTTAAATTAATAATTCTTTTTAATGTACACCACAATAAAAGTAAGTAAAAATTGCAATAATATACTGTAAAATAAGGAAGATTTGAAATATTTTACCGTTTATACCTTATCCATCAACACATGCTAGTATACTAAATACTTTTTCATTTACTATACACCAAAAAGTTTCGTGACTACATCCAACAACGGTCAAACAGAGCCCGGTGCGGTGGTGAGGGAGGGGCATACGTCCAACAAGGGTCGAACACAGCCTGTGAGGTGTTAAGGAAGAAGGCTACATCCAACAATGGTCGTAAGCAGCCTGGTGAGGTAAACCGATGTTTTTACAGCATATTGTACATTTAAAAGTATTTGACAAATTATTTTTTTTAATTTGAGAATTGTATTTAGTTTATTTGAGTTTTTTTAATTGCACGTGTTTTGCTAACAAATCGTCGGTTGCAACACAAATGCTTATGCAAAATACTGTGCCTTTTCGGTAAACTATTACATTCATTGTATTTACTGTCTGTCTTTTATGGTTTAGATTTTTTTCTGTTCCTGAGGGCTCACAACAACGATATTAACAATTACCGAGAATGGTTTATGCACTCAAGATCCGTCTCATATATCGAATAGTTTTATAATTCAATTAGTTTTGGTAGGAGTAGCGAATATAATGATCAAATTCTCATATCCGTAGAAACAGTTGAAATACATAATACATGGATGATGCGTAGGTCATTACCCATGTCATTTGTATAGTATTTCGATCATGCTGCTTCGATAATATTGAAAACCTCTCTTGTTAACATAATTCGATAAACATTACCGTGTTGTGACAAGTGTACTTAATCCAACCCAAACATAATGGAATTGGTTTTCTGAAGTTCAGTAATATTTTACTTGTTTTCGTTGAAAGTTCGTGCTTAAGGTACAAAATAATTTCTGCTGGAACAGTATCTGCTTTATTTCGAATTCTACCGGGGTTGCTGGCCCGTGGAGAATAAGTTTACCCACTTACATTGGGCTTACCAGATCCAAGCAAAGCATCTTCCAGTCCTAATACTTCACAGGGTCAGTGAGACAACGCACAGTGACATCGCCCCGATATCTTCATGGTAGAAATCGCTATGGTAGGTTGAATCCACAGCCACCCATGGCCATTTTATTCGGACCTTATGAGATGCATAATTAGCGAAGTGACCTGACTAAGGCTACTGACAATAGCCGGGGTAATTGATTTGTATATGACATTGCGGTCAATGGTTATACTGCCTCCACTTGAGTAGTGAGTGCCGCTATAGCCTGCTGCGCGCTGTAGTCCATACAGGACCAACGCAATATAAAATTAGAGTTTTGGTCAAATTTTGAGTTCAAAGCGCACGGCCAATTTTCAAAGCGCACGCTAACGACCATCATATCTGTTCAACACGTATTTTCAAGTGTATGAGACCACATCTGGTTTCTTGAGACGAAATCATTTACGGGAGATATTCATCATTTTCTAACCCAGTATCCGAAGATTTTCGTCTGATATCAAAATCGTGCATAGCAATTCACGTGTATCGATCCCGTGTATTCATTTTAGTGTCTCTGCTGCACCAAATAATTATTAGCCAGGCGATGTCGGTGTGCAACGGCTTTTCACTTATACTAAAATCCTCATTTCGATGCATAAATGGTGGAGACAATAGAGGATGATGCTGTTGATAAGAGCATCCTCCTTTAAAGATGGGAATGGGTTGACCTCATCCTTTCTAGATGAGAATCACCAGTAACAATTAATGAAGGTATCAGGAAATATCCCTATTATTTGCTGTACTCACTATTATCGGGGGAAATTCTACAAAGAAAAGAAAAATGCTTCGTCCAAAACATTTTGCGTAGGTGACACAGTTAATGTGATTGATCCATTAGCGTTAACATTCTTCATTGCAGCAATTCTTTTGCTAATGTACCTTTCCGTTGACAGCAACTATTTTCATAAACATCTTCTATTCCCGTATAGTAAAGTGGTTTGTTTAATTCTCAATGTACGTTTTCCGTCCACACCACCGGATATGACTACCTCTTTATATATAAGTACCATGTCTGGCTACTATGCAAATACCAATACATCCGACGGCGTTAAAATGGAAATAATAAACTCTTGAATTTGTATTGTAATATAGACAGTTTTTGAAAACTATTAAAATCAACCACTAAATCGACCCATTGTTTTTTTAACTAAATCGGCCCACTTTTTTAAGCTTTTAAAGGGCAACAAACCAACTTGAGGGAATCCATAATGACCTCAAAACAGCGTATATCTTCTCGGGGTCATCTTGAGTAGCAATCTGTCATGGAATCCAGTTGTCAGTAAGATGGCCAAGACAGTTGCCCAGAGGTCGGGACCTCTTCGAAGAGCAGTCCCGTACATCCTGCCTACCCACAGAACATTTGCAAGGCCATGTTTCGTTCTAAGATTATAAGTATGCCAGGCTGTACCTACCTCATAGTCCTGCTTGATTCATCCAAAACAGCTAAGCAAATCATTGGACTTCCAGAGAGGGTGTTCCAGGACCTTCGCATTCAACCACTTCATCAAAATCACATTCGCGAGCGTAGCGAGCAAAAGCATAGATGTTTTTATGCCTGTTTGCTACAAAAAGATCACAATTTTTAGAAAAATGTCCACTTTTTTGTACAAAAAGGTCCACTTTTTACAAATCCGCCTCCCCTTAAGTCCAATTTTTCAAGATCAGCCCCCCCAAAAAAAAAAAAAAATCCTGGGTACGGGCCTCGTCTTTCTCTATCATCTCACACTAAATTGTATTTTCTCTAAACCACTGAACTGGAAAACTGGGCAATAAGTTTCTTGTTTCCCTTAATCCGTTCGTGCATGTGCTCGGCGCCGAGTAGAGTTGGGCAACCGCTCCATCTCACCACCTTGCCTTAAATTTCATACCTTATTTCAGCGCTGGTTGCTCTTTCAACACCTTCGTAATCAGGTCAATTAAATGGTAGAATAATTGTCATAATTAGCTAGACAATCTACTACTTATAAAAGTGCATGAGGCGAGTTGATGTGCTCTTGGTTTTGTTTTCGTTAGACTTCCTCATCGATATGAAAAAGGAAACATTGAGTTGGAAGTGTAAACAAGTGTCTAGAATCAACAGGATTCTATAAGCCCAATCGCTATTGTAACTTCCAGTTTTTTTTGAACACTTTGACCACTGACATAGCGGGGAAATTGCTGTAATTATTATTAATATATTTATTATTGTCATAATATTATCTTTAAAAATATTTAAATGATTAATTTATTTAATGATAATGTTTTTTTCGGTTTGTTTTTATTCTTGTAAAACATTTTAAATTATATTTTGTACGTACAAAAACCAATTTTTCTGAATTTTCTCAATAGGTCAGATTGCCCACAACTGCCAAAACTGTCCCACAATGCATTGCAAACTTCCAATACCGATTTGGCTTATTCTCCGGGTCTATATCATAAACTTAATACAAAGTTGTCTTATTACAATGTTAACTGAAATATAATATAAATTGATCAAGCAGGTATAGCAACGTGTAAATGGAAGCCAGATGAAAAACAAAATTATATCTCCTAGTTAAGGGATGGGGTATGAACGTTTGGACAGTATTTATTGTGGGACATTAGAGCACATCATATCAGACATATCGAATTGCATTCTAATGTCCTTCCGATATCAAATAATTTTGATTTTTTGAAATTCGCAATGTGATACACATTTTATGGCAAATGATTAAAAATTGATATTTTTGATATTTAACAGTACTCAAAGTAAACTTCGACGATCAATTGGAAATTTTGACCTTTCGTATTGAAGATATGGATTTTTTTCCCAAAACACCAAAAAATGTTAGGTCTTTTGAGGAAAAAATCCATATCTTCAATATGAAAGGTCAAAATTTTCAATTGATCGTCGGCTTTTCCTCCCAGCTACATACACTTTATAAATATATCATTAGATTTATAAAAAATTTACTTCGAGGACTTTATATCACAAATGTGAATAATATCAAATTTTAATAATTTGTCATAACATTTGTATTATATCGTGAATTTCAAAAAATGCAATTCGATATGTCTGATGTGCTCTCATGTCCCACAAAAAATACTGTCGAAACGCTCAAAACGCTCATTCCAGGTCCCTTAATATAATGGTGTCATATATTTTTATCGGAAACAAAATCGTCATTTCATGTAACAAGCAAGGTTTTTGACCACAAGAAAGGAATTTTTCGAGACCGATTCGTGCACGCAAAATTGAGCTTACCAATGGATTAAATTCAATTCGTTTAATTAAGGCCCGGTCACACTATGACGGACGATAAGCAACGAAAGGTGACGAACGTGAAAATCACAAAATGATGACGGCAAAGCGACGACAAAAGAGGAAAAACAAGATTCGATCACGAGTGGGAACGACCTTTAGCGACAACACGACGGCAAGGGACGAAAGGCTGCGGCAGGAAACGGAGACTAGCGACCAAATCCGGACGTTGTCTGGGCGATGAGTGACGAAGTCTCGACGGAGCCCGACAACAAGCAACGAGGTCAGACGGCTGGCAGCGGATTTGCTTGCGGCAAGGAACGACAGCCGACGGTGGATTGCGGTGATGATGTCTTGACTCAGCAGCCGACATCAAAGCCTGTGTGTGTGCGGGTCGTATAGTCCCCTTTGGCGTTCCCACTCTTCACAACGTTCTGATCATCCACTCAAAAATATCAATATCAATAATAATCAAAAATATTAACATCAATATCAACAATAATCAAAAATAGTAATATCAATATCCAAACTATTAATATCTATATCAATAATAATCAGGATTATTAACATCAATATCAATAATAATCAAAAATATTACACATATCAATAAGAAACAAAAATAATAAAATCACTATCAATAATAATCCAAACTATTAATATCTATTTCAATAATAATCAAAAATATCAACATCAATATCAATAGTAATCAAAAATATTACACATATCAATAATAATAATAAAAAATATATAAATATCAATAATAATCAAAAATAGTAAAAGCAGTATCAATAATAATCTAAACTATTAATATCTATATCAAAAATAATCAAAAATATTAATATCGATATCAATAATAATCAAAAATATTACACATATCAATAATAATCAAAACTATTAATATCTTTATCAATAATAATCAAAATATTACCATCAATAATAATCAAAATATTACACATATCAATAATAATCAAAAATATTACACATATCAATAATAATATAAAAAACAATATAAATATCAATAATAATCAAAAATAGTAAAATCAATATAAATAATAATCTAAACTTTTAATGTCTATATCAATAATAATCAAAAATATTAACATTAATATCAATTATTATAATCAAAGATATTAATATCAATATCAATTAGGCCTATTATAATCAAAGATATTAATATCAATATCAATAATAATAAAAAATATTACACATATCAAAAATAAAAAAAAAATTAATATCAATATCAATAGGAATCAAAATATGAAAATCAATATTAATAATAATCCAAACTATTATATCAATATCAATATATCAATAATGATCAAAAATATTATCATCAATATCAATAATAATAAAACATGTTAATAGGCCTATCAGTGTCAATAATAATCAAAAATATTATCATCAATATCAATAACAATATCAATAATAATCAGAAATATTAATATTTTTGATTATTATTAATATTATTTTCTTTTTATATGAACTTTAAAATTGCATCGTGCCGGGTAGTCTATTGAAATCGAAGTGACGTTTACCAACGACTACCAACGAAATTGTGACGACCTCAAAACGACTTGACACGGCTTCGCACGGCATGGAAACGTCAAAGAAATGAGGGTTGCGGTTTCCAACGAAATCTGAACGGAATCACAACTGATTCTTTTGCCGTCACAAAATTGTCAACATGTTGAAAATTTGCCGACGAACGCGACGAATAATTGCGGCCGTCTGCGGTCGCTAACGGATTCGTCAGCGACAACTAACGGCAGCACACGGTGAGTGACGGTAAATTCAAAATTGCAATTCGCAGCTTAACGTCGCTTGCCGTTCACCCCTATTCGTCATAGTGTGACCGGGCCTTTAGCAAGGAGCAACGAATTCCTATATCCGATGAAACATTTTTGAACTATACTAAAATGCAGTAAACCTTTGACGAGCGCGTATTGTAAGGATACATCGCGTATTTACTGCGTTGCACGCACTTGTCTCTGATTGGCTGCGGAGGCGATCTGTTGTTGCCGAGTGGAAATTTATGAATGAACTGTGCGCCGTACGCGTTGTTAGCGCCGAATTTGCAACATCACGGTAGTCGCGCTCGTCAAAGGTTTGATGCATTTTAGTATATCTCACTAGATACCCGCAAAAGATGATAATTAAATCCATTATAATAATTGTTGGATATGCATGGTTTCCTTTTTCTCTATTCCTCAAGGCTTACCACAATGTTATAAACAAAAGTACAGAAGATAGATCATGTACTCAAAATCCGTCTCATATCGAATGGCTTTTATCACTCAAATCGTTTTGGTAGGAGCAGCGAAATGATGATGAAATTGAACCATATCTCACTATAATACACATGATGCATGATGACACGTAAGTCTTAATTCCATGTACTTAATACAGAATTTCGATCGTATAACTTTGATAGTATTGGAAATATCTGCTGTTAACATACCCATCACCTTTCACTTTTGTTCAATAACCATTAAGGTATAGGACTTTTTTTTTTGCTATAGCCCCCGAATGAAATGTATTTAATTATGTTTGTACTCACTCAGGTACATGTAGCATTGTGTGTGAATTTTACATGCGAACTAAGTGCTATTCTTTTTTTATGGGCATTTTAGTGTCTAAAATGGCCCAAAATGAGGGGTTTTTCAATATTGCCGTCCATTTCTAATCGTCACCCCCCCATAGACTGTAAAATAAAAAGGCTCATAAAAATTTAATAGCACCTAGTTCGGATGTAAAATTCACACAAAATACTTTTTGAGTGATTACAAAGATAATTAAGTACTTTTCATGCGGGGGCTATGTTTTAACGTATTACTTGTACAATGAAATTTCACAATAAAATGACAGGGATGTTAGATTTGTAATCCATAATTACAGAAATCCAATAAAAATATCGATTTCTACCCTATACTTACAGATTTTCTTAAACTTCAAAATATTGGAAATCATGCATTTACGTCTAAACCGCTAATTAGCGGTAATAATTGATATGCGCACTTGGCACATGCGTTACATTATAAAATTAATCCCGCATCTATTTGTGTGCCCGGGGCTGCCTGAATTTGCTGTTGACCAGAATATTCCAGAGTCGAGTATTATTTTTACATTATGCGTAAAATAAATTGTATTTCATTTCATTTTCTGTTTTAAAACTGCTATCTGAGAGTCTAGCATATAAATGCATTTAATCGGTAGGTTTTCACATAATTACATACCTTTTAATAAAATTGTATAAATTAAACTGATATCATTCTGACCATTACGTAGGGATTTTACAAAATCAGTTATGTTCATAAAACTAGTCATGCACTGCGGTAATATAACACAGCCCATCGTCAGGACTTAGTACACGACCTCGTACCACTATTGATTTTTAAGCGGGAACTTTGATTTTAGACATGGTACACGTTGACCATGCGTTGACTCAATTGTTCCACTTTCACCTGTATTGCTTTTGTTCAGTATCGCGGGAAGTATGATACTCACTTTGATGTAGTATTTGACCAGCTTCCATGTGTTACTTCCATGCTTAAATTCAGCAAAACTTGTATAAGCTTCTTGTTTTTGTTTATTCGCCACTTGCACGGTTCCGCCATTATGCACTATATGCGGGAGAGCCTCGAACTGGCAGCATACATGAAAGGAAGAATTACGTAACCTTACACAGAATGTTATATGACTGGTTCAATTCCCATTCATGTATGCTGCCAGTTCGAGGCTCTCCCGCACATAGTGCATAATGGCGGAACCGTGCAAGTGGCGAATTAAGGTTCGTGCTCAAGGTACAAAATGTCTTCTGCTGGAGCAGTATCTCCTTTATGTCAACTTTTACGGGTTGTATTGGCTGTAGTTTAAGATAAAGAGTTTGCATGTGGGCATACAGATGTAGCAAATAGCATTGTGGGTGAATTTAAAGGATGATGGCTCCGATTTCATTACAAGCTGAGCTATTACGGATTTGGTTGAATAACCTTGCCTTACCATCTAGGGTAATAGGAAACAGCACTTTTATGTGTTATACACGCTATTATAGGGGAAGTTCTATGAAGGAAAGAAGAATAAAGGCGAATGCAACTTTGTCCAAAACATTGGGCGTAGGTGATGTGATTGATCTATTGTATTGACTTTTACCTTCTTTTATTCAAATTGAAATTATGTGACCAGAAGTAGCCTCTTGCATATTAAGCCATGTAAAGATTAAATAAACATCTCAAAAAAAGTAACTAACCCCCTTAAATAATAGTCATTATTCAAAAAGGGACTATTGTATTACAAATCTGTAAAATGCGTTGGAAGCAGAATTTATTTTTGCGCATTTTGACACCTCGTTTGATACGATAGCCCAGAAAACAATAAAACACCGGTCAATTTAATGTAGTGAGGTCTAGATTTTGAAAGTTGCACTTACATACATACAATACAAAAACACTCAGGTAGCATTACAAATATTTCCTTCCATTATACTGAATACAAAATCAATACAATTTACTGAAACTTTCAAATCTTGGGTTACATTGATTTAAATGTACGATGTGACGTCAATATTTAGTCAATTGCTACAAATGAGGTGTCAAAATGTGCAGAAATAAATTATGCTTCCATTGCATTTTACAGATTTGTAATATAATCGCCCGTTTTTGAATAATGGTCATTATTATTTGCTTCGGGGTTAGTTACTTTTTTTGAGATGTTTAGGATACGATAACTCATGTTTCGGTTATGACCTTTTTAAGGTCATGTTTGGAGCAAATATGGATCAAAGCAAAGACAAAGGTTTAATAACAAGGAGACCAAGCGAAGGTCAAAGATAAATAAGGTAACAATTGCTTCACACGATTTTACTTCATATTTAATGGTTGATTATATGGTTCTTCTTCAATGTGTGCAGCACTTCATTTTAAAGGATGACTCCGGCAATCACAACATTATGCCTTATAATGTTAGAAAAATAATTATCAAGCACGAATCACATGCATGGTTTTATTTAAAACAAACTCATATTGACCATAAAAATGAATTGTTGTCAGCCTTCATTGTACTACTGGGACGTCATTGCACTCGACAATCTCGACGGCCGGGAATTTTGAAAATCGCGTGTTGAGAGACGGCTGTTTTAATTCGTGTTTTTGGTCAATATGAGTTTGTTTAAATAAAACCACGTGATTGGCGCTTGTTAATTAATTTCCTAACAAATAAGGCATATTACATTTTGTGATTGCCGAAGACATGCTTTACGGCCTGTCTGATAACCTAGCTTGTGAGTGTTTAGCAGACGTAATGCACAATTGGGAAAATAACAGAAGTAGTTCATTTGCAAATGTCAAGAGCTGCTACGGTAAATAAAGGACAATTAAAACACTTGTTATTTTGATATCGAATACAACAATCGAATACATCAATCCTACCAAAAATGACAAGGCTAAGATTAAATTGAAATATATTTCAGCAGGCGAATACAACAATCCTACCGGAAAGTGTGCATTGCTATAAAATTGAATGTAAACTTGAATCTACACGAATGAACAGAGAGGTACAAAGAAGTGATGATAAAATTATCGCGCCACGTTAAAAATCGAAATTGAATAAAGACGTGACTGTGTATTCATTCCCTTTGACCAGATATTGGTATTCGGCGACACAAAAATGACCTATAAAATAAAGGTGTTGTTATAGGTAACCAACAAGCGTGTACATTCATATCGAATAATAATTTGAATAAGTGTCTAGTTGTAGTGTTTGTAGTGATATTGATGATAATGGTAGAAGAATATGGTAGAGTAGACCGGCAGTTGAGCGAATTATCAACACAGAAAAGGAAAATGATTCTGACACATAATGAAAAAGCTCAGAACTGAACACAGCTGCACATTCCTCTCTCTCGACGCTTCAATGCAAGGATCATGGGCACACAAATACTGTTTTATTTGTAAGTTTGTTGTAGGTGGAACTGTAATATGTTAACAATATTTGCCGGGCAAACTAGCCCCAATTTTAAAAGTGTATTTCCTTACAAGCGTATCGATTTTAGGGAGTGATCAATATGTTAGACAATTTCGTGGTGACGTGAGCCATAATGAATATATAGTTTTAGCAGCATTTAAGGTTACACAAAGAAACGTATAAAAGACGTATAAAGTTGTTCTCTAAAACCAAGTTTTCTCAGCAATTTAATATCGCAGTGCAAGAAATGTTGGTGCGTTGGATGTAGATTACATTATTTTTGTGTTTTCCATGCTATTTTTTTTTCATATGTGTGCCCCGTATAAAACCACACCGAGTGATTGCTTTCTCCTTTTTTGTATTGTGCTACAAACCGCTTGTTCATTTTCTGCATGGCTGTTTCTGTTATAAACTTACGCCCCTCTGAAATCAAGCGCATGAAAAACCTTTGGCTAACCTTAAAATAACAAATTCTTTGCGAACACTGGCATGTGTCAGGCAAAAATTTAGAATTTTGTTTGAGACACAAATATTTCCCACTTTAATGCGCTGTCTACTTCAAGAGCATACTTACGTGGCCACAAAAACGGCAACCCGTTTAACTTCATAGCGTAGCATATTCAGGCATACAAAAATTAGTTTACGAGGAATTTACAGTTACCCTGATCATATTGTGTGAGAACAGTGTTTGTAATTATTCTGGATGGACTGGAATGGAGCTTTATAATAGCAATGACGGTGATCAATCTTTCAATGATGGTGATTGGACCGCTGACCAGATCTAAAACATAATTATCGTCGCGGATGCACACAATTTGTCCAGTATTCGCAACAATATATTTCTAGTGAATTGGGTTTCAATCATTACACTACGTTATCATGTTTCTTGTTATAAACTTACGCCCCTCTGAAATCAAGCGCATGAAAAACCTTTGGCTAACCTTAAAATAACAAATTCTTTGCGAACACTGGCATGTGTCAGGCAAAAATTTAGTATTTTGTTTGAGACACAAATATTTCCCACTTTAATGCGCTGTCTACTTCAAGAGCATACTTACGTGGCCAAAAAAACGGCAACCCGTTTAACTTCATAGCGTAGCATATTCAGGCATGCGTATTATGTTCTTACTCTTACAAAAATTAGTTTACGAGGAATTTACTGTTACCCTGATCATATTGTGTGAGAACAGTGTTTGTAATTGTTCTGGATGGACTGGAATGGAGCTTTATAATAGCAATGGCGGTGATCAATCTTTCAATGATGGTGATTGGACCGCTGACCAGATCTAAAACATAATTATCGTCGCGGATGCACACAATTTGTCCAGTATTCGCAACAATATATTTCTAGTGAATTCAAACCATCGTTTATTACACTACGTTATCATGTTTCTTGGAATGCATGCAATGTGATTGCAAAGGTGTGACTGAATATGGAAGCTAATTATACCATTGTTGAAAGTGAGTCAACCGACTATGTATTGGACACAAGAAAAAGAATTGCCATGGCAATTGACATTGTCTTTTTTCTTGTTGGATTCTTTGGTAATGGGAGTGTTATCTACCTGACAATAAGATATCCAGGACTACGAAGCATACCTAATCTTATGATTGCCAATCTTGCTGTTGGAGATATGTTAGTTGTAATATTTGTCATTTTCGTTAACGTTTTACACTACATTTTTGCTTCGGTTCGGCTCATTTTTAATCACTATTGCAAATTAGTACTTTTTGTGCAGTTGATATCGCAAGGGGTATCAGTACTGACTTTGACTGCATTAAGTGTGGATCGGTTTACCACCGTGGCCTATCCATTACATAAGCAAATGTACGCAAGGAAGCTCAGCGTCTGGAATGTATTCGCAATCTGGACAACATCAGTCGTTGTTCTCTGGCCAATACTTGTATATGTAGAAGATTCAACTTGCTGGTTTTCCGATGATACCTCTTACACAGTATATATACTATGTATTGTGTTTTTACTCTTTATTTTACCGTCTGTAGTCATGGTTGTATGTTATGTGTTGACGGCGAAGGAATTATTACGCAAAAAACCGAGTCTAAAGGTTAATTCACGAGGAGGTAGAAAACAGCAGAAGAAACGCTCGCGGCTAGCCCTGATTGTACTTATTATGATAGTAATATTCATACTGAGCTCATCACCTTTTTACATTTGGTTGATTGTTTTTCGGTTTGATCCCTCAAATGTTTTTGTACAGAATGCATTCATGAATCAAGTCAAGTCTACGATGTTAAAATTTCATTCAATCGTTAACCCTGTTATTCTTTACCTGATGAGTTCAACGTACAGGAGACATTTGATTTATCAAATCGAAGTGTGCTTGTTTCCTTGTATAAAAGCACAACATCGCATCGTAAGCGAGCCCTCTTTGCGTACCTCATTTTCACGTATTGCGGATTTAGCAAGACAAAATGCAATCAAGAGAGACTATTCTGTGATAAATAAAAATCAAGGTCGCGGAAAAGAATATTTCAAACTTGACGGAAGAACACCTTCGATCAAAGAAGAAGAACAAGAATCCAAAATGTAGACATGACTGTCTTTGTTTTGTAATCTATCTTTCTATAATTATATCCAAAATATTGACAAAAACTTAGATATTCTATTCTTATAATTCTTTTACATAACGATATTGTTTTCGTTTGGGCATCTTTCTACACAGGAGTGCAACAATTATGCTAACACAGTTAACACAACTACATGTAGCTTACCACGCTTATGGCATTTAGTTCTACATTGTAAATTATTGAAATTTCACGCCGATTTCTGTAATGAAATAGATACATCATTGATTGGATGAGTTTTTGGAGCTTCAGGAAGCGTATGAATGTCAATGTAAATAAATGTATTGTGATATCGCACTTGACAAAATGTTCCCGTATGCACCGTTCATGTTCAATACCTTCAAGGCAGATGTAAATCAAAAAAAAATTTCTTTCCTACAATATAAAACTAAACGTAAATAAACATTACAAACACATTAAAACATACTCATTTATTTTGCCTATCGTTGGGAAGCGATAATATTCCTCTCGATACGTCACCGAAATCGGTCCGCCAATCGGCACCATTTTTCGTTAAAAACAATCAGGAATTTAGAAGGATAATAAGGATAAATCCAAACGTTTGTTATTAAGCATTTGCTTGATCTGGTCTTATTAAATTTAAAATAAACATTTATAAATTGAATCGTAAATAATTGAAGCGTATTTTAGTAAACCCTAAGACTTCTATACCGTATATCAGAATTATTTCAACACGGAGGCTCAATTCAACAAAAGTTATTCTTCCCTGGGGCCATGTATAAACGAAATAAATATATCTATTATACTAAAATAATGTGAGGTGTCTTTGTGAGGCTGTGATTTGACTTTGGTTTGATTTGTGCGGGTTTGACAACCCTAGATTACCCACGAAAGCCTCTTATGAACAGGTGACCCAAACGTGTGAATGTACCGACTAAAAACATGATATCACCAACGAGTGTTCTGGTGTCTACCATGTCACGTTACTGACCAGGTGGTGTATGACGTGCAGTCCCTAAATTCAGTAAATTTTCATCGTCAACCGTGTAATTGAATGGGATTATTTTGAAATTTTAAAACGCTTGAAATATCACAAACAAATAGGCCTATGTTGATAAATAATATAAATACAAGCTAAAACCGTTGGGGTTCGATAATGAACCCCACAAAACTAACCGAGTATATGGAAAATGCCATACGGCCGGGCGGTTTCACGAGTTGCCGGCTCGATCGTGTCATCCGCCGCCTTTTACTGACGTTAGTAATCCCTACCCCATCGCTAAGGCTCGTAAAGACTTAATAATTAGAATGACTCTACTAAGACAAGTGCGATCGAAGCGCACGGTAATATACCTGATTAATGTTTAAATGTGCCCAAATATGGTTAGTATTGGCAAAAAAGAAGAAGCACATCGCAGATTTTAGCCAATTTTGTTGATATGAAGTATGGTTATACGGCCCAGGCCCATGATATTTTCGGGGCGTGATTCAATTTTAAAAATATAATTTTTGTTGCCATATATGGGCAATATTTCAAAAAATAAGCCAGATATCAACAAAATAAAAAAACGGTCCCCGAATAGAGTCTCAAGATTATGAAAAAAAAACAACCAGAATGCTGTTTTTACACCAAATCTGTGTTTATACCGTATTCAGATTTCTTGATTCTTTTCCTTTAAATAATTTGTGGGTATTTTAGTACCCGGTCCAACCAGAACTAAATAATGGATGTGATTTTCAATCATTTTCAATCCGTTCCACGAAGTAAAATACCAATTAATATCAATGGACGCCTCATGCGCAGTGATTGGTACTCTATTCGCCATAGAAGTAGTGATGGTATTTAAAAATACCATAACGATAGCTGAAAACAATTTTTGAATGTATTCCCCTGTACTGTAAGTACAGTATCAACTGTCATGTCTGTGTATGTGTACAATCATAGATTGAATACAATACCGCTCTTTTCGATAATCTATGGTGCTATGCAGTGTTACCGCGTACGTCTAGTGCAGGGCAATACATTCAAAAATACCACCTATCGCTATGGTAATTAGTCCTGTTACCTCACTACTTCTACGGCGAATACAGATCATTGATTGATATTTAAATCTGTGGAAAGCATTTAGTTTGGTAATATTCTTTATATTTCAAGAACGGTGCGGACAATTGTAAAAATTGATAACTAATTTATTCCACAACAATACCAGTTATATAGTTGTTTGATTCGGCGATAAAATGCCCCAAATATTAAGTTTCCAACGATACAGCTCTTTCAGGGACACCCGGTAGAGTAAAAAAACTATATATCGCCATAGAGAACCAAAGGTTGAAGGAAAGTAATGGTAGAAACACAAACCAGAGTTGAAGGTACTTGGTAAAACATTCATTTATTCATTCAAACGTTCATGATATCAAAGAAATTTCTTGTTTACCAATATGAATAACCATAACAAGCGTATAAACATCTTCAGTAAATAGATGCATTTGTAGGATTGTAGATAAATAATTCAAACTTTTTAGCTTGACAAATCCATTAAATGATTACTCACGACTTTAGCTTTCGCCATCAGGGCTGATGGCTTGATCACAAGTGAATAGGTCCACTGCTTTTCCCGCGAAACGGCTTGTTGACATTTCCCGGAAGTGAAGATGTTTTTGGTTTGAGCAGTGGATCGTACACGTGATCGAGAGATACGAGACCTTCGTCGCGGTTGATAGCTTTGGCCCCCTTTTTTTCGAATGTTGATTGCTTCCCTAATTCTCCTGCTGAAGGCGTTTGAGTCCTTGTCGAGTATAGACGCCCCTCCCATTCTATGATATGATTTTCTTGCGCTATGTGGTCTGTAATGGCTGATTTGTGCTGTTCTGTGGTGGATTCTTTTCTGTTTGCTCTCGTGAACTTTCTTTCTGCAACAGTTTCAGAGTCCTTTTTGTGTTCTTTTAACCTTGTACCAAATTGTCGCCCAGTCTCCCCTACATAAGACTTGTCGCACCCTTTGCACGGAATGTTGTATACCACATCACTAGTCTGCTCAATGTCCTTTTGTCCTTTGGATGGACCAGCAGACTTTTCAGAGTGTTGGTGGGTCTCATGGCTGTGGAAATATTATGTTTCCTGAAGATTCTTTGTAGTTTCTCCGCCAAGCCTTCTACGTAGGGTATGACTACCATGCCTTTAGATGGTGTGGCATCCTTCTTTTTCTGTTTAACTTTCGGCTGTTTGTCATTCATTTGCTGCTTCACTCTGTCCAGCGACCATTTGGGGTAACCACATTCACTTAACGCTGTCCTGATCTTGTTCTCCTCCTCTTTCTTATCTTCTTCCTCTGTAACTATGTTCTCCATTCTATCCATCAATGTTCGGATGACCCCAAGTTTTTGGTGCAAGGGGTGCTGTGACTGAAAATTCAAATACTGGTCCGTGTGTGTTTTTTGCGGTATACCAGCAATTTTACGGAGCCATCTTCTTTGCGCACGATTAGCGTGTCCAGGAACGGGATCTTGCCCTGATCTTCTTCCTCAAAGGTAAATTTGATGTTTCCAGTCGTGTCAACAGAATTCAAGTGGTCTGTGAGTTTTTGAGTGCTGTCTCTCTGTATTATCTCTAGAACATCATCGACGTATCTTCTCCACATCTTCGGTTTGCAGTCAAGGGGTGCTGTAGCTACCGCTTCCTTCTCTAGCCACTCCATAAATAAATTGGCGACGATCGCACTGACTGGGCTGCCCATTGCAGCCCCAAAAATCTGCCTGTAGATCTGTCCCCTAAAACTGAAGTATGTCGTGGTGAGGACAAACCGAAGAAGCTGGATGATGTCGTCAGCGCTCAATTTGGTCCTATCTTTGAGAGATTTGTCACTTTCAAGTCTGGATTTGATAATGTCAAGTGATTTGTCGATTGGGGTGTTTGTGAAGAGGGATACGACATCATGGGAGTTCAAGATATCACCATCATCTATCATAACTGCCGTCATCTCCTCTGCCAATGCCTTGGAATTAATCACATGATGTTCGGACTTGCCGACTAATGGAGCGAGAATTTCTGCGAGAGCCTTGGAGGTCTGATAAGCAATGGAGCCGGTATAATCAACTATGGGTCTTATGGGATTGCCAGGCTTGTGTATCTTGGTGGTGCAATACATTCTGGGGGTGTTCTCTGCTGTTGGATAGAGCAACCTATATTGACTCTCATTAATCTTATTTTCAGATTTTAGTCTCTTTAAGATCTCAACAAGTTTCCTTTTGTAAGCAGGGGTAGGATCTTTACTTAGTTTCTCGTACGTGTGCTGATCACTAAGCATGTCATTTACCTTACTCTCATACTCGTTTGGCGACTGTACCACTGTGCACTTTCCCTTGTCAGCGCCCATTATCAGGATGTCTTTTGATTTCTTCAAAATATTAAGTGCGACTCTTTCTTCCTTTGAAATATTTGATTTTGGGGGTTTTGCCGATTTTAACGTACCTGCTACCTCTGCTCTGAGCGATTTTGCCTCTTCCCACGGTAGTTTCGCACATGCTGTTTCGCAAGCAACGATGTACTCCTCATGCGGAATCTTGTCTACCGATACGGCGAAGTTCAGTCCACGAGCAAGCAACTTCTGTTCTGGCTCCGACAACTCTTTATCGGAGATGTTTTTAACCCATTTCTCACGCCATTTCTTTAACTGGGTACCACTTAAATCCGGTTCTGTGCTATTTTTTACTTTGTTTTTGGATTCATGCTTGGTTATAAGGCGTTGAAGCTTTTCCTTGTGTCTTTCTTTTGTCTTATTTTCTTCCGACTCGCGTTTGTTGACAAGATGTAATTCAACATGGCGGCGATCAGCTGGCTCGATGTCCAGTGTTTCTAGATCGTTGTCACATTTTCGTTTTAGAGATTTGATTTTATTACTCACAACGCGAATACGCTCACTTACTAATTCTTTTTCCGCTTTCTGTATGATATTTCTCGCTTTTTGGGTGTTGATTGGACAGCGAATTCTAAGGCTTGATGGTGTGATGCCATTATCTTTACAGCGGTGCGTAAACGTAAGGTGCTGGCGATGTCGGGCCAATTTTTTCTCTGTATTCTCAAGATCACGTATACTTTTTACTGCGAGTTGTCCATAACGACTTCTGATTTCAGTAAATAGATGCATTTGTAGGATTGTAGATAAATAATTCAAACTTTTTAGCTTGACAAATCCATTAAATGATTACTCACGACTTTAGCTTTCGCCATCAGGGCTGATGGCTTGATCACAAGTGAAACTGTTGCAGAAAGAAAGTTCACGAGAGCAAACAGAAAAGAATCCACCACAGAACAGCACAAATCAGCCATTACAGACCACATAGCGCAAGAAAATCATATCATAGAATGGGAGGGGGCGTCTATACTCGACAAGGACTCAAACGCCTTCAGCAGGAGAATTAGGGAAGCAATCTACATTCGCAAAAGGGGGCCAAAGCTATCAACCGCGACGAAGGTCTCGTATCTCTCGATCACGTGTACGATCCACTGCTCAAAACAAAAACATCTTCACTTCCGGGAAATGTCAACAAGCCGTTTCGCGGGAAAAGCAGTGGACCTATTCACTTGTGATCAAGCCATCAGCCCTGATGGCGAAAGCTAAAGTCGTGAGTAATCATTTAATGGATTTGTCAAGCTAAAAAGTTTGAATTTTGTATAAACATCTTGTTTTTCTGATAGCGTCATGCGCGCGACACATCCGATTCTTCCTGTTCTTTGGGCAAATGTATACGCCGTAGAAGTGACGTCATAATCGGATTAACTACCATAGCAATAGATGAATACAATTTTTGAATATACCGCGCTGCACTACAAGCAGGTTGCACTCAAAACCTGTCTTCATTCATTATAATAGATTAAAAATAATACCACTCTTTTCAAAGAGACTAATCTTACTGTATTCTTACAGGTGCAAGTGATTAGCATTTCTTTGACATCTATGGTTCAATGCATCGGTACCCCATGAACGTTGTAGTGCGGGGCGATATAGGCAAAATTGTATTCATCTATTGCTATGGTAGTTAATCCGATTAACTACGTCACTTCTACGGCGTATAAACAAGGTGAATGTGATCGGATGACACAGCATCCATTGGGGGATAATACAAAAGGTAAAACAAAGTTAAACACCGACGTTTCGAATATATGAAACCTTTCTTTTTTCTAGGGATAAAAATGTAGAGACCGGCTGTCAGTGTATAACATGTTGAAACCAGCTCTAATCATAAAGCTCTTGTCTTAAAACGGAAATTGTTATTTGACTTGTCGTAGATGGAGTAGTTTCTAAAATCTAGATTTTACACCATTTTTGGCCTAGCAGACGACAGGTTCTCCCGCGATTTTTTTAAAAAACATCTGGTACGCCATCTACTTTTGTAATCGGCAAATGGGCTATTCCAGAAAATAAGTGCACACCCCCTATAGAGGAGTAACTTTTCATTCAAAGAAATGTCTGGATTTCCAGGTCTGCTTTTTGAACACGACTGGAATTCCAGTTGCAAATATCACCTGAAAAAGCCTGGAAATCCAGTTCAAGGAAAATCATGGAAATGAGCTCTTTAATTGAGGATTTCTGATTTTGAACTATTTTTCTGCTGGAATTTTTCGCCTCTGGACACTTTAAAAGTCTGGATTTCCAACAGTCACGACTGGACAAAAAGTCCGGATATCCGAACTCCTCGATAGGGGGTGTGCATCTATTTTCTGGAATAGCCCAATAAGTTACGTGGTGGTCACCTAATGTTACACCACTTAACGTTTTCCGATCAAACAGTTATAATGAAATCCAAATAAATAAACCCTCTTGATATTATCCAACGAGGATATCACGTTGTTATAAGAAGCTGACTTTCTTGTTACTTCTCATATAATCTTGAGTTGTATTTAATGGTGGCTTTATTTTCACAATTTGATTTGAGTTAAATACTTACATTTGGCCACATTTACACTGGACATTCACGTTAAAATTGACATCTCTTTGTAGGGATGACAGTAAGGCAAAGTCATTTTCCGTTAGTTTGCGAGATAGAAAGTGTGGCAAGATATCGATTGGTTATGATAGTTCGCACTCGCCCTTTGAATAAAGGTGACAAATAAAGCCGGCGTTAGTTTAGCGAACTTTGTCTGTTTAATGAAAGTGCAAGTTTCCTCAAGCAAAGTTACCGGAGACTGGAAACGAGTTCCATCATGGCATCTATGATTTGTTTTCGAAGGAAATCCAATATTTGGAGAAGAAAATGTCTTTTGTTATATTAATATCGAAATTAATACTTGTTGCTCATTACAAGAAGGAATGCATAACGTATTTATGATGTATTTGTAATGGCAAAGACCTGACGAACCCATCTGTAGGCAGATTAAATTATAATCATACAGTAAGTTAAGTAGGTTTATCTGCCTTGGGCTCTCAGTCTCATCATGTTTCCTGTGACTAAATGAGATCCGATATTTCCTGGATTATAAAACAATCTGACAGTATACATAATCTGATTACTTTAACGACTTCGAAAATTAGGAGAATTATGCATTACTTTAACGACTACATCGATTATGAGATATCACCAGAAATACCGCACTCTTATGGCAAGTATATTGCACAATAGAACAGAAAAACCTGGTTTTCGTAGATAAACCTGGTTTTTGATCGAAAACCTGGTTTTCGATCGAGAAACCTGTTTTTCGGTGAAAAACCAGGTTTTTCGGCCGAGAAACCTGGTTTTTCGCCCATAAACTTGGTTTTTCACTGATAAACCTGGTTTTTTGAATTCGAATGTCATAGTTTTTCGAAAAACCTGGTTTCTCGGTCGATAAACCTGGTTTATCAAAACTATGACAATCGAATTTGAAAACCTGGTTTTTCGATTGAAAAACCAGGTTTATCAACTATGACAATCGATTTGAAAAACCAAGTTTCTCGGCGAAAAACCAGGTTTCTCGGTCGATAAACCTGGTTTTCAAAAACTATGACAATCGAATTCGAAAAACCTGGATTTTCGATTGAAAACCAGGTTTATCAAAAAACTATGACAATCGATTTGAAAAACCAAGTTTATCGGCGAAAACCAGGTTTCTCGGTCGATAAACCTGGTTTTTCAAAAACTATGACAATCGAATTCGAAAACCTGGTTTTCGATTGAAAAACCAGGTTTATCAAAAAACTATGACAATCGATTTGAAAACCAAGTTTATCGACGAAAACCAGGTTTCTCGGTCGATAAACCTGGTTTTTCAAAACTACGACAATCGAATTCGAAAACCAGGTTTCTCGGTCGATAAACCTGGTTTTCAAAAACTATGACAATTGAATTCGAAAAACCAGGTTTATCAAAAAACTACATTGTATGACAATCGAATGCTCCTCGAAAAACCGGAATTTCCAAACCATTAGTAATGGCGATACACTTCATGGCGCGCGGGCATGGTGTGATCAACGAGGTAGAAAGGATAGAGCGCCCTGCTCGCCGAATCTGTGAAGCCGGTTTGGGTGCTGTATAGATACACAAACAGGCGCGTAGCCAGCATTGTCAGTCCGAGGGGCAAACGTCTTTATCGTCCCTAAAATGTCGTTATCGTCCCTATTCTTTTTTATCGCAATATCGCGTGTGCGTAGCACGCGAGTCTATTTGTTTTGGTAAATAACGAGCGGGCGTAGCGCGTGAGCCGAAATTTTTGGGTTAAATCTCCCTTCTCCCCCCTTTTCTTCCCCCTCCCTCTTTCTTTCTTTCCCTTTCCCTCCTCTTCCTCTCCTTTCCTTCTCTTTCCCTTTTCCTTCCCTTTTCTTCCCTCTCCTTCTCCCTTCCCTTCTCTTTCTCCTTCTCCTTCCTTCTTTTCTCTTTTTCTTTTCTTTTTTTCCGTCCCCATTTTAAAAAGGCAAGCACGCCTGAATCTGGTATTTCATCGCTCCTGCCGATTTGGTAAAGGTGCTCTTACATATACCCCTTGAAGATTCCACATCCATCCTACCAATATCATGTTAAAAACCTGTAAGCACATCATGATTTATCACTAAATGGCGGACGGAAAATTGCTGAAAATTTGCTGGCATGGAGTGTACAGTACCAGGGGGAATCGATGCGTGTACGAAGTTGTGGTACTCGACAGTTTGTTTTCAAGCTCCTTCTAGGCCTATGTAGCGTACAAACCACAATAAATCAGCAAATCCACTCGGCTTCATAAGCGTCTGTTGTTTTTATATTCCCCGTCTCTGAAATCAATGACGTAATCAAAATCTACTCAATATTCATATTTTCGAACGTTGTTTGCTCCAGTCCAGGCCCTGCTCCAGTCCTCAATACAACACAATGAAGCGGCCATGCGTGAATACCGGTATTCGAGGCCTGGATGATCTAGCCTAAGTGCAATCGGGGAGTGCAAGCGTATAGTATTCGATTGTCATAGTTTTTTGATAAACCAGGTTAATCAAAAACTATGACAATCGAATTGAAAAACCTGGTTTTCGATTGAAAACCAGGTTTATCAAAAAACTATGACAATCGAATTGAAAAACCAAGTTTATCGGCGAAAACCAGGTTTCTCGGTCGATAAACCTGGTTTTTCAAAAACTATGACAATCGAATTTGAAAAACCTGGTTTTCGATTGAAAAACCAGGTTTATCAAAAAACTATGACAATCGAATTGAAAAACCAAGTTTATCAGGGAAAAACCAGGTTTCTCGGTCGATAAACTTGGTTTATCAAAACTATGACAATCAAATTCGAAAAACCTGGTTTTTAGATTGAAAACCAGGTTTATCAAAAAACTATGACAATCGAATTGAAAAACGAAGTTTATCGGCGAAAAACCAGGTTTCTCGGTCGATAAACCTGGTTTTTCAAAAACTATGACAATCGAATTCGAAAAACCTGGTTTTTTGATTGAAAAACCAGGTTTATCAATAACAACTATGACAATCGAATTGAAAAACCAAGTTTATCAGTGAAAAACCAGGTTTCTCGGCCGATAAACCTGGTTTCTCAAAAACTATGACAATCAAATTCGAAAAACCAGGTTTATCAAATCGAAAACCAAGTTTATCGATTGGATTGTCATAGTTTTGATAAACCTGGTTTATCAGCCGAAAAACCAAGTTTATCAAAAACTCTGACAATCGAATTGATAAACCTGGTTTTCGATTTGAAAACCTGGTTTTCGATCGAAAAACCAGGTTTTCGATTGAAAAACCAGGTTTATCGACGAAAAACCAGGTTTTTCTGTTCTATTGTGCTATATACTTGCCATACACTCTGATAGATGATTACGTTATACAATGGATGTAAATAAATGTCCTGCCAGGTACCAACAGGTGATATGTGTTAATCTTTCGCATTTGATTACTTTAAGAGTACATTATGCTATGATTTCAGACAGTTTTGACCGTCAATAATCTTAGTGCTTGTGCTTGGAGGTTGCCACATAAGTCTTGTCACTTTTTGTTAGATTGAAATTTTTTAAAGCGAATAAGTTCAACTTCAACATCATCAACATTAGCATTTTGGTAATATTTTTGTTGAAATTTCGCTGGTATAAAAGGCGACGGAAGAGCAAGGCATTCAATTTCACATTATTCTCAACGCGAATAATTAAACTGCAAACAAGAGCTGTATAAAAGCAAGGATGTTGTATAACACATACTTCGATATGATTGTAGTCACATACCGTAAAACCTCGTCTACAAGCATATAGAGTGCTTCTGATGAAAGCTAAATTAATCCCGGTGCCATTATGGCGTTTAAGCACATAAATGACAGATCCAAGCATATACGAACAGGTATTATTGTAAGACCAATATTTTGTATTGGCATATTTACGCTAGTTTCGTATGAACTTAGCTTTCATCAAAAACACTATATATGCTTGTAGACGTGGTTTTACGGTATGACATATGAAAAATAGGTCGATAAATCGCTTACACTTTAAATGAAACAGAAAACTAACATTGCTGTCATTGCCGTCTATCCTATCAGTTCGGGAAACATCTATTTGATCTATTTGAACAATGAATGTCAACTCCTATGTCAACTAGTGTAACTAGCAATATGTGCTATTTCCCGATCATTCCCATATTATTTCCGTAATGTGATTTGTGTGTTTCAGAATAGAATAAAGACGATAAAGCACTATAGAGTATGAAAAGCTGAAAGCGTTGTCAATGTCTTTTATTCCAATGAAAGCAGAAGCAAATAACCGCCAGCAAATGAAAGTTTAAGGTACTTTAAATACATGAAGTTCACAGACATGATATCGAATATAACGTCTTGTTTAACCATGCAAGAGTAACAAATACTGGATTTGTGACATTCGCGTGACAGGTCCTATTCTTTGGTAAAAGTAATCAAAAAGTAAGAAGCCAAAAGCTATTGTAAATTATCGTAGCAATTGAGAAAGGAACTTATGTATACAGTTAGAGTGCAATTACCTTTTTGTTATCTGTATTTTATTGTTGAACTAGACTTTACTAGAGACGGATTGAATTGAATGGAATTGCATTGGTTATTTGGAATAATTATGGTATGGAGTGGCAACGTATGATTTTTGGGCTACATAAAATGGTATTGTTGTTTGACTTGGTGAGGTTTGTGAAATCTAGATTTCATCCTGGTATTAGCTTAGCGGTCGGCTGGTTCTCCCGTGAAAAATGTTCAAACACCGCATCTTTTGTAAGGAGTTGTAATAGGTTTACATTAGTAGTACTTTTCTATTCGTAGATTACCCATTGTACAGACTTAACTTGACATTTAGTATGACATATTTCTTCACTAAGTGCCAGGACTAATCTGAAAGGGGTCTATATAAACCGCACGGGTTAAACATCTATTGGGGTGTGCCGGGAGATGATGTCAAATAATTTTGATAGGAAATTTGCTTTCCATGAGTTTACATTAGGCTTAGATTAAAAAAACTATAGTTGCCCTTTAGGTGCCAACACCTGTATCGGTCGGTCGATTTAAGTTTTTTTACCTAGCTGGGGGGTTACACCCCCAGGGAAGGTATTGTTTTCGAGTGGTCGGTTTTCTGCTTCATCTTCCTCTTCTGCCCTTTCCTGTCAACATTGCTCTAGCTCAGGCATGCATTCACCGAATTGGACCAAACTTTGTCACAATAGGTGTTGACCATGGAAGTACATGGCATATGACCCTGGGGGGGGGTGCGGATCACAGAAGGGTCACGGAGGTCGAAGATGTGTGTTTTGCGGGAAATGCTTCTTCTCCTGCAAGTAATATTATAGGATGATGGCACTTGTACATAAGCATCGGCTATACCTAGTGCTTGTAGGTACCTCACAGAATTGGGGTCGTAGGTCATTGAGGGGTTATTTCTGATATATAACCAAATACCTTCAAAATGCTTCTTCTGCTACATATTACATAGCACAATGACGTCACTTGCACATATGCATCGGCTTTATGTAAGTGCTATCCATTGTTAGATTGAATTCTTTGAAGAAAATAACTTCAATCTTACATCATCAGCATTAGCTTAACAGTATAAGATAATTATTGTCGACATTTCGCAGTAGAAAAGGCAAAGAGCAAGGCATTCAATTTCCCATTATTCTCAATTATGAATAATTGTACTGCAAACAAGAGCTGTATGAAAACAAGGTTGTTGTATGGAATTGAAAGCATATATCGTTATGATTGTAGTCTACGGGCGTTATATGACACTAGAAAAACAGAATCCGATAAATCGCTTACACACTTAATGTCACGGGAAACTAACATTGTTGTCATTGTCGCGCTCGATCAGTTAGGGAAACATCTATATGATCTTCTTGAACAATATCTAGCAATATGCCATTGCCGGTCATTCCCATCATATTTCCGTAACGTGATTTGTGCATTTCGGAATAGAATAAAGACGATAAAGCGCGATAGAGTATCAAAAGCTGAAAGCGTTGGCAATACCTTTTTATTCCAATGAAAGCAGAAGCAAATAACCTCCAGTAAATGAAAGTTTAAGGTACTTCAAATACATGAAGTTCACAGACATGATATCGAAGATGACGTCTTGTTTAACCATGACCATATGATGACAAGCGTAACAAATACTGCATTAGTAACATTCGCATGACAGGTGTATTCTTTGGTAAAAGTAATCAAGATGTAAAAAGTCAAAAAGTTATTGTACAATTTTCGTAGGAATTGAAAAATAAACGTATGTATACACTAAGCATGGTAAGAGTGCAATTACCTGTGCTTCTTTTGTATTTCTATATTTCATTGCGGCTAGAGACGAATTGAATGGAATTGCATTGGTTATTTGGAATAATTATGGTATGAAATGGCAACTTGTGATTTTAGGGCTACATGAAAAGGATATTGTTGTTTGACTTGGTGATGTTTCTGAAATCTAGATTTCATCCTCTTATTAGCTTAGCAGTTGGCTGCTTCTCCCGAGAAAAATGTTCAAACATCTCACACCACATCTTTTGTAAGGAGTTGTAAGGCAAATAAGTTCATATTCGTAGTATTTTTCTATTCACTAATTATTCATTGTTTATCTTTAGTTCACTTCATTTCCCCCAACTGTTATCTAGAGTAATGTATGTGGTGAGATTGGCCTGATTCGGAAGTACATCGACAGATCAACAGCTGGACGCCTTGTTCACGCCTTTGTAACCTCGCGTCTGGATGCCAACAACAGCCTTCTCTACGGACTTCCTGCTTCAACTCTCGCAAAACTTCCACGTGTTCAAAACTGTGCTATCCGCCTCGTTACCTGTGCCAAGAAAGACTGCAACATCACCTCTCTTTGTCGCGAGCTTCATTGGCTTCCAATCAAAGATCGTATCGTCTTCAAACTTCTTCTCCTCACATACATGACATATAAGTCACTCCATGGTATGGCACCATCTTACATCTCTGATCTTTTCAAATGTTCCCCAACGCACTCTTCGGTCAAACTTTTTCTTAATGTGTCACCCAGTCGCGAGGTTTCGACGGCTTAGTACGGTGAAAGGGCATTCTCCGTCGCCGCGCCAACTTTATGGAACAAGCTGCCTGCACGCATTCAGGAAGCGGGCAGTCTCGCCATCTTCAAGAGACTTTTAAAGACTTATTTGTTTGACAATCCGTTGTAAATTATTTTTGCTACTTTTGTGCATAATTTTGTGGTTTTTAATTGGTAGTTTTTAAGATGTACTTTTTAGGTTGTAGTTGTAAGTTTTTTATCTTTTGTAAAGCGCCTAGAGGCCTTTTTGGTGTGGGGCGCTATATAAGTGCATTGTTGTTGTTGTTGTGAGCACTTTATCAAAATAATATGTAACAGGAACTGTCTTTAAAAAAGACAACGCGGTTTATATGAAATTAATATTTAATTGAATGACCAAGCTAATGGGTTAACTACTGTAAGGGGTTAACTACTAATATCATATCTATATGTCTGTGGGCCAACTTTGTGAACAATTAAGCGATTTTAATGAATTACATATCAATTTGTACTAAAATTGATTAAAATACACGCTTATGCCAATGGAAAAGACACTAGGACATTTTCAATATGTATATTGACTGTATACAGTCAAAGTGCAACGTATAAGATAAGCCATGTAGGACTGGAGTATAATAAGACCAGTTACATTGATGAGGTTTTCTAGGGCTGTGTTTACAATAGAGAGCTTGCGAAATGACGTTACTTTAACTTTAACTTTAACGTCTAGAGGATTATAGAGGATTATGTATTCAAAACCACCTTGGTTTTGAATACATAATCCTCTAGACGTTAAAGTTAAAGTTAAAGTAACGTCATTTCGCAAGCTCTCTAATGACTAGCATTTACTGTACTGGACATTTCCTAATGCTTCTAAAATAATAAAATGTTAACTTCAACTTTAAAATGTAATAACATAATGATTAACATGTACAATTTTTCCAAACGTTGGCGTCAATAAAATGATGATGTATGTTTATTTGTATGTATATGATCGTAAGAACAATAATGTTGGTGCTTAATAGGTTTTCATTTAAAATGTCAATCCGCTTGTTGAAAGTACATGCCTGGTTCACAATGGACGATTATCGGTATTGTGTTTTATGCAAAATTTTAATCAGAAAAGAAATTGGTTTGAGTTATTTATGAAGGTATATAAATGTAAATTTATTTTATTGGCTGGTCATTATTTTTAATTACCTACAGCCCGATGAAAGTACACACCGATGTCAAGTTAATGTAATTATGTTTAAACAATATTAATCAGAATGCAAAAATAGATAAAAACTCAGCAAAATTGCATAAAATGCACACAGGTACCTGCAATTTCATAAAATTACAATATCTGTAAAACGTTAATCAGAAAAGGATAGGTTTGAATTTACTTAGAAGGGTGGGTGTTCATTTAAAATATCAATCCATTTAATCGTTTATTTACAATTCGATTAAAGTGCACAGCTGGTTGTCTGATATCAAGTTAAAGGGCATTACGTTTAAAAACAAATGTAACCATGAGAATGGAAAAAGCATACAAACTCTGTAATGGTGCATAAAATGTACGCATGTCCCAACAATTTCTTAAAATGTCGCAAAGTAGTGTAAAATTCTCAAAATGTGATAAGATTTATGGAAATTCTGCAACTTAAGTGACGCAAAGGTTCTAAGATATCAGCAAATTGTATAACATTCGGCAAAGTTGCATGAAATTCGATTACAAAACACTGTTTGTAAACTAAATTGTATATGTATTGCTTCACGTTAAACATTTAGTTGTTTAATTCATAAACAGGGTGTTAATTTTCTACATTTGTTTAATGCCCCATGAGTTGATTTACTGAGTTTATAATTAAATATTAAGGAGTGTCTATGTATTTAGTTAACTGTGTAGACACATGAAGAGTTTATAACGCGTTACAAGTAATCATATTACTGAAATTTAGATACTGTCATGACTGTTGGATTACGTTTTAAGTGTACCCCCTTATTAACCAATACTCGCACATACTTTATTATCAATGCCCCTGAGCCTCACCCGCCAAGGTTGGCCAGGTGTTGTGCTCACAAATTACGCGCGGAGCAAGCAAGTAATATCAAGCATGTGTTGAGGACAGTCAGTCAGCTACCTGCACAACCGATTCTTTTGTTCTGCAAGGCTCACTCAGTCATTTAATGAGGCAATACAAACGATCGAAACTGGTGTTGAAATGAGCAAAATTTTGAGTTACACCTTTTCAGTGTAAAAATTTTTTTCTCAGCCAAATGAAAAGCAATAATTTTCATTTTTTCAGTAAATGGCTGGAAAAACTATAATGCTTGATACTGATTTTTTTTTAATCCTGGTGTTAAACTTAGGCCTGAAATTCAGTCATTTAGTGTAAGATATTCGATTTTTATAGGCTTCAGCTCGGCCCGCGAGCTTTTTCTTGGATCAACCTTTTAGCTTTTCAAAGTAATATAGTTCGCTAATGAAGGATTTTCCCCAACTTTCTAAAGCACATCACCGTGAGCTATATATCATAGTTTTGTCAGAATTTCCGTTTTGATTTCACCATCTTTCACTGTCGGCTGAAAAATTTCTAAATCAACACGTGAAATCTAAAGGCTAGTACTAGCATTGTGGATCGATATCCCTGGGTTTAATAGGAATACCGGCATGGCTATAGTGTTGCCAGAACTTCAATATAGCAAAGAAATTCCCAGACCTATAGCGCTCCTACTGATCATGTTTAACCAGAACACCCAATTGGGGATTTAATCGCTGGTCGGGCAATTTGCTTTCAATGAAAAATTGACCTGGATAACAACAAAGGAAATATCGACTATTTCTGCTGGTTGCTCTCGAGATAAAAGTACTCACCATTGCCTACTTTTACTTAGTTTGACATTTTCGGATTATGAATGGAAAAAGGGTAAAACAAAACGGAAATTCTGACAAAACTATAACATATAGACCCACACGATGTGCTTTACAGAGGTGGGAAATATCTTTCTTTAGCAAACTATGTTAGTTTGAGACGCTAAAACATGAATTCCGTAAAAAGCTCGCAGGCGAATTCAAGGCCTATAAAAATCAAAAATATCACACTAAAAGACACAATTTGATGCTTAATTTTAAAACCAGGATTTAAAAAAAATGTATATCCAAGCACCAAGTTTTTAACTGACATTACTGAAGAAAAAAAAAATATTGCTTTATATTTGACCGAGAAAATTAATTTCATAGCAAAAAGGTGTATCTCTGAATTGTGCTGATTTTTACATGTATCGATCGACTTTTAGCGCGACTAAGCATTTCTAAAGAATTGGTTGTCCAGGCGGCAGACTGCAGTCGCGCTTTTAAGCCTTTGCTCACATTAATTTTGGGCATAAATGGGTTTAAAAGGGCAGGTCTATAGCAAAAATAACATCATATCATTGGCAAGCTAATATTATGAGGACAATGAAAATGACTCCTTTTTTGAGAAAATAAGACGTTTAAAATTGATATTCCGCAAAAACCAACTTAAGCGGTGAGTTCCTTCGAACGAGACAGATTTGGCCTAGAAAAACGGTGACGTCATGAAATGAGATGTGCCCGCTGTGAGAAAAGGGACTATAAACGCTCTCAATGGACATAACGTATACTGTTGTTGTTCACAGAAAACAATTCCAAATTAAGTATTACAAATTTCATGGTTTTTAAACATATGCTTAAAATCAGCCGCTTCTTTTTTTATATATTAGACAATTGTGATATTACAATTCATATGTATATCAATATCATGAGAAATATTAGGCCTAAAAAATAAATACATAATTTGAGCTTAGAATTTCATCTGAGACTAGCATATAAACCGTGTTAAGGTTATTAATTATTTTAAACTGTTGTGATTTGGTAGTTCACAGTATCTTACGAATGGTTGTGAGCTTTGGCAAAAACTGCATTGCTCAATTCATAGCGAGCGTGTAGGAGAATTAAAATATCACAGATATACTTTTATAGGTGCTGCGGTTCTTGAGTTAGGTTGTGAAGAGGGCTGAAACAACAACACTTTTGTAAAACGTACATAACTCATTAACAACAATAAATTAAGCAAGTTTGCAAAGTATACGATTTGTAGACTTTTGCAAAACATCAAGGTGTTAATTTTCAATAATATATTGATCTAGATAATAAAAATCGATTTTTAGATTGCTTCGACTAACAATACCTCGTCAACCCTTAAGTCCACAAACTCATGTATCTGATTTCCCTGTATATTGCAATGCTATAGTTTCAGTTGGATGAAATATTACAAAGCAAACGCATAGTAACAATAGACTAACAATGCTCTGTGGGCTTTGTTCCCGAAAGAGAACAATACTGTGCATATTGTTATGCAGCATTGTTATGGTAAGTGATAGTACAACTCATTGTTGCTAATGTCAAACTTGTCAAAGTGATTGTGATTGTATGATGAGAGCACGATAAAGTGCCCGCTTCATTTACCTACGTCATCAGTCAAACGGGGGGAGAACACGTATGCTTCAAACGTGGGAAGAACACGTACGAGGCTGAACTTTACCCACACAATTTCTCCTTTTTCAGGAGAAATACGCACGAAAAAATTGCAACAAGTGTCAACTTGTAATGTAATAATTATTCTCTTCGAATAGAGATAAACTTGTTTTTGCTATAGACCTGCCCTTTAAAAAAGAGGTCCTGATAAACTTCACAGAATTTAATGTCGATCTTGTTCCGAAATTTATTATCAAGCTGCCCCCATTATCAGGTCTGGATGCCAAGCTGCGCCCTTGCTTTTTGGCTGATATCTCCACAATGGCGTATCAAGGATGGACATCGATGAAAATATTCCTGGTGATCATAATTTTTGGCCCGTTTTACTTGGACAATAACACCGTGCGCGAAAACCTTTCCATTTTACCATATTTTAATCCAAAATGAAGGTGATATATTCTTCAATACAGGGCAATTTGCAACAACACACTATTTTTGCGCCAAATTAAGGTGGAGCTGCCCACACCCCACGCCTGTTGTGCATTTTCTCGCCCCGGGGCTTTCCCAAAATGAGTAACCGAAAATGTGGGGGAGGAAACGCGTTCCCAGAGGCGTTGTGTGGCAAATGAATGTTTGACTGATTACCTCAAACTATACCCTTTTTGCATAGGAATTTCCGACTCGATCAGTTTTACTTTCTGGTGGAACTTTCCTGATCAATTATCAAGCTGAAACAGTACATGTAGAAATATTTTAAGCACGGATATTTAATTATCACTGCACGGATCTTTATTCTCACTGCACGAACGTGCCAGGAGACACGTTAAAATAACCCCTGAATAGGCCTGTATATTTTACAGTTATACTGTGCAGAAAAATGCTGTTTCATTTCCACTGCAACATATTTGTAATATCCTTTAGGTAAGTATTTACAAAAACTATAAAAATTATAATTAATCATCAGTGTATTATTAACATTTACATGCCATATGAACGGTTATATTTCTGAGAAATTAATTGCCCATCAAAACCGAAATGTTTACGATTACACACACTCCCACACACTAAACCCAAACTCAAATTGCCGCCATATCTCTCACACATCATTGAGATATAGGACTTTTTATTTTTTCGGAGTAGAGCAGGTAGGGCAACTACTTGATTATATTTCTACATGTTCATACTACATACTCTGAAAATGTTAGAAAATTCGCACGAGTCCGGTTTTTTTAAATCACATTTTTGTTCCTAAAATGGGGATTATAGCGCCCTCAACGGGCACTCTCTCCATAGGGCTACCATGTAAGGACCAGTTATAGACATATGACCCTAAAATAAAACGGACTCGTGCGAATTTTCTCAAATTTTGCATATGATGTAGATTTAACATCTGGAATGTAACCAATATGACACCCGCACTCACCCGGACACACCCTCTACCATGCATTTTAAGGCACACTTATTATGCTTATAAAAACATTTTAAACATGAATAAATACACAATAATAATAATAGCCTGTTATCTTTTGGTAATCTCCATTCAGTGGTGTAGTGGTGTGGAATCATTGCTTATTTTACAGAACTGTATTGTCATTTATAACAAATAGCCTTTGTATAATTTATTATTTTCAGATATCTTTAAAAGTAAATGTGATGCAAGAGCAAAGCTGGTGTAATAATTGTTTGTGATTCCACATCTCTCCCGAGATGCGCATCCATAATAGAAAGTTTCTTACAAGACACTCGAATTCGCATCCCGGAAAAGTGAGCGCGTTTCTTGTATACTTTTATTCATGTTTAAGTATTGGTATAGTTTTTAATTATCTTTTTTCTTACAGTTTTTGTGTTAAACCTTATTGTTGTTTTGTAAAGCGCCTAGAAGCCTTCGGGTATTGGGCGCTTTGGTAAATGCTTGTTTATTATTATTATTATTATTATTATTATTATTATTATTATTATTATTATTATTATTATTATTATTATTATTATTATTATTATTATTATTATTATTATTATTATTATTATTATTATTATTATTATTATTATTATTATTATTATTATTATTATTATTATTATTATTATTATTATTATTATTATTATTTTGGTGTATTATTATTATTAAGTGCGTTACAGTGCGAGTGTGTAGAGAGCTCTCATGGTGCGATGCCGTATGTGTGTAGGGCGCTCATGACGCGATGCCGTCTGTGCGTACAAGAACAGATCACATTGAAAAGCATACCAGGAATGTGTTTTAATGAGGATACAGTATCTTGTGTAGGGTCAACATTTATTTGGAAAACGTTTAAGTCACAACGGATAAGATGAAATACAATTACACACAAGCCGTTGTGTGTACATTGATCACGCACTTTGATTAATGTTATTGATTGTCATGGTAATACAATACTCATAATTTAAAATATCATATAATTGATATAATTTAAACCATCTTCATCAATAATACTCTTTTAATTTAACATATTATTGTTAAAGGGATAACAAAAGGGGTTCTTTTTCAATGACTAATATATATTAATCAGACAAAACTGAATTTGATTAAAAGTCTATCATTAAAAAGTTACGTTTTGTTGTTGTTGTATTATGATATTAATAACTTTGGGTTCAATGATCACAATGAATGGAGTTAATTGTATGGTATGTCTGCTCAAAGCGTACTAAGGCATGTGAAACTTATAATTAATTACCATCATTATCTTGATATTGCTATCCTCGCAATTTTTCGCAATAAAGGATCGCTACGGGTACATTGTTAATCACACGGGAAATGTGTGTTCTTGATACCCTTTTGCCAATATTTCGAGGGTAGATACCATTAGGAAACGAATTTGGAGAAAACCTTCTGTTAATAAAATACTATGCTGAGCCACCAGCCTGGGCGGCTCACGCTCCAGTAATTTCAGATGATTGAGCTCAGTAATACAGCAAAGTATGTCTTCCAATTCATGAAACAAATAGATAATCAGCTTATCGGATTAAAAGCTTAGAGGGAAGGTCTTGCTGCTCAGCGAGTGTTTGTAATTATCAGGTTTTCTCCAAATTCATTCTCTAATGTATCCTACATGTATAAGAATGTGCATGCCGTCGGTTATATGGCTGGTGATTATTGAGTTCAAAAAGTATGTCACAATCATCAGAACGAAAAGTATTAAATCCATATTCTAATAAAAGACCCACGAAGGCAAAGCTATTTACAGTCACATATGTCACCCATGAGATATGGTTTTTGATTTGGCACAACGTCTAGGCGTTGTGCCTGTGCGTAGCGCACTATAAATCACTGCGCTTTTTGATTTTATTATATGTATCAGAACACTCGAGCCAGGGAAAAATGGCTTCGTTCTTCTGTACCACGCACTTGCCCACTCAGTCCTAAACTCACTATAGTGACGTGATCGGATCCCAATTGGGCCAAAGGAATGTAAAAGATATAAGCACAATTATTAAGGCCAGAGTAACGGGAGAGAACATAGACCTTTTCGAGCATCTTTATTTCCGAATTTCATGTCCAAAGTATATAAAACTATTTAATTTTGGAAAGGAAATGAGCCGAGGAATCCCATGGTGCCTTTTTAAATCTTTAGTTTTTGAATTTTTTTTATAGAAAAACACACTTTTCCCCCCATTTTTCTTTGTGACAACATTAACAAAAATCAGATTAGCTTTTCAACATGTTCATGAAGAATAGATATAAAATTATTTTATTTTTGGAAATTCGTCTTATTTTTTATATATTGACAGTATATAAATTAGCTACATGTATTTGAATGGGGCTTCAATTTCGTCAATGTTTTCTTCGTTTTTTGCCAAATGTTTCATTTCAAAGATACAAAATGACAATTTGAATGACTGAAAAAATGAGAAACCTTCCCTAGACTTTGATGTGCTCTAACGATGTGCTCTTCAACACTGACTTATTAAAATTCGATAATTGTAAGACAATTGCTAGGGTTAATTATGGTGTTTTTTAACATCAACAAAAACAAGGTCGGCATGTTACCATGGCAACAAAGGAATGCTGATTTTTTTTAAATATCTATTTTTGCATTGGGGCCCAATAGCTTCTATCTCCCAGACTTGGAGCAAAATCCAAGAGATGGCGTGTCCAAGAGTTTGTCAACAATTGGGAATTCCCAGTGTCCCTACAGAAGACAGGCAAATATTCCCTTGGGCATTCCAATAAATAAATAAATAAATAAATAAATAAATAAATAAATAAATAAATAAATAACTAAATAAATAAATAAATAAATAAATAAATAAATAAATAAATAAATAAATAAATAAATAAATAAATAAATAAATAAAGCCATTTAAAAAAACGTATTATGCCAGGCCCCAATGCGATGAACATTAGAAAAGCAAGACAAAGTAAATTTACAACATTATAAAACAACGTAAAGGGTACATAATTCTAAAAAGGTAAATACGATTCATGTAGGGCAAGCACAATACAATAATACCAAAAAATCATGCATGACCTACGGCAGCAATTATGAGGCAAAACAGTTTTATCAAATCAATCACGTAAGAAAAACTAGCCATTACAGATCAAAAAACAAAAAAACATATGAACAAAGGCATGATAAAAATAAATAAACTAAAATCCAAATCACCATTCTAAAATCCCAAGAAAACAATGCCACAACTGGAAGTCACCCACGACAAACCAAGGCAGACAACAGTTGACCTGAGGCAAGACGAAGAAGACAACCGTCCATCCGAGCACAACAAAATAACTCCCGGGAGAATGACACCCCAAAATATTCAGATTCAGACCCCAATGTGTAGACATAGCAAATAACGTTCAAAAACAGAAATTTCACAATAAACAGATTTAAATATCTTATTAGAGTCACGTAGCATGACCAGCAAGTTTTAAAAAAACGACTGAAAAAGAAGAATAAACAGATGCACCGCGGGACTATATTTACACGAAACAAAACGCTATTGTTCTATGATATTTTTCGCTGGGTACAAAATATATCTAAAACCATGCTAAATCTTATTTACTGTCCAAAGTGTGATATTTTAATAACTCATTAATTCAAAAAGTTACACCAATCTTAGAGTCAATCCGATTGTTTGATAATAAACAAACATTCTTGCTTCATTTCACGCGGTATTTCATAGCCAAAATTAGTGGCAAATCATAGCTAATCATACTGATATCCAGAATCTTTCGACACTGCTACAGCCATACATGGCTGTCACTGGCGCACTACTTTTTGAGATTTACTTTCAAATATACCCTAGCATTTTCCTAGATACCCTACATACAAATTCTGGATTCCATTCGCCAAAAAATCAAGTTTTTCACAATTCTTTTATTCTTTCCGGACCACAGCATACATTCATATTAATAAATACTCCACTTTCACACATCTTTAAATCGGGACGTCCCCGTGGCGAAGCGGTTAAGGCTATGGACTTCTAATCCATTTATGAATTTTTGCTCAAGTTCGAAACTTCCCACCACTTAATGTTTTATTAACCAAATTTATTGTCATAAATCAAGAATAACACCATTTCGAACATCCATTGCTATTGTGATATTATATTTTTTTTCATCAAACAAACATGTTTGATTTTTTATACACATTTAGGCCTAAGCCTAGGGCCTACTTTCACCATCCAAAGGCTTTCACCATGCCTGACTATCATGACATCTTCGTCATTTAAAACACATTTATCAGTGGCTCTGTTCACAGCTCAGACTGAAATTATATTTGGAATAAATATTATAAATTCTCACAAATTAAAATCACAAACCGCGAAAGATCGCCAACAACTGCCGCTGAATATTTAGAACTAGATTTCCCCACAGGGCTATAAAGAACCACAAACCGCGAAATAAGCTTAAGCTTAAACTATAAATTAGCTCCCGATAGAGGGCAGGGCTTGATAAGGGATATTTAAATCACAAACCACGAAAGATCGTCGACAACCGCCGTTTAATAGGGATATCCAACTATATTGCCCCACAGGGCTACAAAGAACCACAAACCGCGAAATTTGGATATCCAACTAGATTTCCCGCAGGCCTATCGATTATAAAGAACCACAAACCGCCTTCAGAAGCCTTCGTCTGACATTTTCCCGCCATAACGGCGGCCATATTGTCTTTGTTGACTTTGTATATTTAGACTCTGTATATTTATTGTCATACACAAATTGTTGTAGTTATATTAAGTGTTGGTAGCTTTCTGTATATAAAGCTTCTTTTAGTGGCTTATCCACAGGCAAAAATGGATATCCTTGCCAGGTTAAGCTTTCTTATTGTAGCCATTTACTACCTGTGGTGTATGATTTATCCAGCACATCATTTGAATGATCAATATTCTGATACTGTAGTGTCTAATTCTAGTTTCACGAGTCATAACCATTCTCTTGCATACCTTACCAATCATACCAGGTTGCATAAATTTCTGCCTAAAGGTCTAATCAAACCAATGGTTAGTTCCAACTCCACATGTACCCGTCAGACAATAGTTATGATTTTACTCCTTAGCTGTGTTGAAACAAATCCAGGTCCTATAACTACCAACTATCCCTGTGGTATCTGTAGTCGCAAAGTGGAAAATGACCAGCAAGCTATCAAATGTGATAGCTGCGATATATGGTACCACCGGGAGTGTGCCGTTGTAACGGACCACATATCTGACGTGTATACTCACCATTCCAATCTGTCTTGGATTTGTATACAATGTGGCTTGCCTAATGTTGGTCCCAGTTTCTTTGATAGCAATTACTTTGCTACTGGTAATTCCTTTGAGTCATTAACCGACGAAGTTACTGTTGATGAACCTGATGTGTGTAACTTTGTTCCACATGATACGTCCACACCAATTAAACACCAGCCAAACAAAGTGTACAGATCCAGGAAGAATTGTGTTCCTACGTTAAAATCAATGGTCATTAACTGTGATGGGCTAAAAGGGGAGAAAGGAAGATTGGATTTTCAAGCTTCAATCAAAGAGCATGCTCCTGATATAATATTTGGATGCGAGTCCAAACTTGGTTCAGGTATTCCATCTTACTCCATTTCCCTGAAGATTACAATGTTATGCGCAAGGACCGTAATCAATCAGGGGGAGGTGTATTCCTTGCTGTTAAGGGTAACTTTGTTTCTGTTGAAGAACCAGAGTTTGATGCACCTTGTGAAATTGTTTGGTCCTCCATGGAGTTTGTTAAAGCCGGTAGAGTTTTTATAGGTAGTTTTTATCGAACACCAAATAATGACTTTGACCCAGTCAACCATCTTTCTGATAGCCTTGCCAAAGTTTTGAGTAAAATCAAAAGTCATTGTAATATCATCATCTGCGGTGATTTTAACTTCCCAGATATAAACTGGGAGGCAGGTGAAACAAAAGGTGACAGTAGACGTAAGAAACTTCATGATGATTTTTTAGATTTTCTATCTGAGTCAGGTCTTACGCAGCTGAATACGTTGATCACAAGACCAAGATCACAAAACGTTTTAGATTTGATATGTACCAACAACCCAAATGTTGTGAGTAATATTAGAACAAAACCAGGAGTGAGTGATCACGACATAGTGCTCTTTGACTTGAATTTAAAGCCCAAAAGAATGAGTAAGCCACCACGTAAGATCTACAATTTTAAGAAAGCTGCTACACAGAGCATCAAAGAAGCTCTGGAGGCTAACTCTAGGGATTTTTTCCTGAATGAACCCATGAACAAATCTGTAAATGAAAACTGGACCACATTTAAGAACTATGTGTTAAATACAACAGAGAAGTATGTTCCTCATCATTTCTCCAAGGGTAAACAAAGCCACCCTTGGATAGATCATAGTATTGTGAAACAAATGAGGAAAAGGGATAAGTTGTATTCTGCTGCAAAGAAAACAAAATCCAAACGCCTATGGGCTAGTTACAAAAAACAGCGTAACAATGTGACTGCTACCCTACGTCAGTCTTACACTCACTACATGGAAGAAGTGCTTGGGCCAAGTCTTGAAACCAGTCCAAAGAGATTTTGGTCTTTTATAAGATCCCAAAGGAAGGATGCAGTAAGTATCCCCACATTAATATCAGATGGGGAAGCATGTGTCTCTGATATCTCAAAGGCTGAAGCTCTAAACAAACAGTTTTCCTCCGTATTTACTGACGAGAACTTATCTGCAATTCCTAACAAAGGGCACTCTGCCTTTTCAAGTATTCAAGATCTTGACATAGAGTTACAAGGAGTAATAAAACAACTTACTCAGATAAACATCCACAAGGCAGGGGACCAGACAGTATACCAGCCAGGATGCTTCACGATTATGCTACAGAACTTGCACCGATGCTGCATTTCATCTTTCGGCAATCCTATGCAACAGGAACTTTGCCAGATGATTGGAGAAAAGCTTTTGTCACTGGCATATACAAGAAGGGAGTAAAATCTTCACCTGAGAATTACAGACCTGTTAGTTTAACTTGTATTTCATGTAAATTAATGGAACACATAGTCTTGTCGCACATCTCCAAACATCTAGCCACATATAATATCATAGTAGAAAATCAACATGGTTTCAGGGAAAAGCGCTCATGTGAAACTCAGCTGCTGGAAGCCATCCATGATTGGGCAGAATGTCTAAACAGAACCAGTCAGACTGATATTCTTATGCTAGATTTTAGCAAAGCCTTTGATAAGGTGCCGCACCAGAGGCTTGCTGCCAAATTGCACCATTATGGCATTAGAGGGAAATCGCTCCAATGGATTCAAGGTTTCCTGTCAAACAGGGAACAGTGTGTTACCATGAATGGAACTTGTTCAAACTGGGCACCTGTAAAATCTGGTGTGCCCCAGGGGTCAGTGTTAGGACCCACCCTCTTCCTTATCTATATCAATGACATCACTGAAGAGCTGGAATCTACCATTAGACTATTCGCTGACGATAGTGTTCTATATCGTGAGATAAAAGGACCAGAAGATCATGTAGCCTTACAGAAAGACCTGAATGCAGTGTTTGCATGGGCAGACAAATTGCAAATGTCTTTTAATGCCAGCAAATGTCAACACCTCACTGTCACTCGTAAGAAACTGCCGTCAATTTTCAGCTATTGTGTTTCAAACCAAATTATTGAGAAAACGGAAAGTCACAAATATCTTGGTGTAACTATATCTAATGACCTGTCATTCAAACAACATGTCTCAAACATTCGTACAAAAGCTCTCAACACACTTGGAATTATTCGTCGTAACCTTGGGCCATGTTCCAAGGATGTCAAATTAAAGGCATACCAGACTCTTGTCAGACCTCAACTTGAGTATGCCGCCACAGCTTGGAGTCCATACACAGCTCGTGATGTAAAACCCTTGGAAATGGTCCAGCGTCAGGCTGTTAGGTTCATTTGTGGAGAATTTCATCGAAAGGCAAGCGTAACACCTCTTCTGGATCAGCTGCAATTAGACCAGTTAGCCACTAGAAGAGTGATGTCTCAATGTACAATGTTTTATAAAATCCATCATGGTCTAGTTAACATCAGCTTTCCACCAAACATCAGGCTTCATCCAACCTCTGGAAGATCACACAATTTACGCTACCTTCCAGTCTTGGCTACTCGCAACACCTACAAATACTCTTTCTTTGTGAGGACAATTCCAACTTGGAACAGGCTACCTGCGGAAGCAGTTGCAGCACCATCTGTCAACGTTTTCCAGGCCATAGCTCTGCCAGCAGTGAGGGTCTTGCAGCCTACTGCTACTCACCAAGTCATCTAAATCAGCTCTCCAGTTCTTTTTACTTGCACCGTTTGTTGTTCTGCACTCTGCACATTTCTGCACATTTATGAGCATCATCACCTTACTCCTTGGATAAGCTTCGCTTTGTTAGGAGAACAGCACTTGAAGACTTGAAGACCGCGAAATATGGATATCCAACAAATTAAGACCACAAACCGCGAAAGATCGCCAACAATTGCTGCTCCTTGATATCCAACTAGATTGCCCCGCAGGGCTATAAAGAACCACATATCGCGAAATTTGGATATGCAACTAGATTGCCCTACAGGGCTAAAAAGAACCACAAACCACGAAATATGGATATCTAACAAGCTTAAACTATAAATTCTCATAAATTAAAATCACAAACCGCTGCCGCTCAATATTGATATCCAACTAGATTGCCCCGCAGGGCTATAAAGAACCACAAACCGCGAAATTGGATATGCAACTAGATTGCCCCACAGGGCTGCAAAGAACCACAAACCACGAAATATGGATATCTAACAAGTATGCGCATTTACCAGTTCCGACTTGAAGTAGGCCTAAATCGGACTTACTCTCTGTGTCTCTCTGGCATTGTCAACATTGGGTGTGTGTTGTTCATATTTATATTTTCTTTACATATTTACGTAGCCTTGAATAATTAAAGTATTAAAATGTATATTGATCATTGTATACGCCTCTTAACATTACAGTCAAGCGTGACGAGCAAGTTTTAAAAATAAACGACTGATAAAGTTTTGTTTAATTAGGGCCTATTTATTGTCATGAATCAAGAATAGCAACTTCAAACATCTATTTTTCGTTTTATGGAGCACTTCGTAACCCGGTGGCTTTCCAAGCTTGGAGCTGCTTGGCTACATTCATAAAAAGAAAAGAAATCTACCAAAAAAACGTTGACAACGTTAAGAAATCAGCAAATTTAAAAAAACCCACCTCTGCTCACTTTTTGAAACTTGGTCCCATTTTGAACACCAACAGCAAATCAGTGTTTTTATTTTATTTCAACAGAATACAGCGTTTCCAACAAGATTACAAGCCTACTTGTTATTCGTTTAATTCAATCTTTAATCATGATTATTATAAATAATAGGATATTGGATTACCATGCAAGAACAAGATAAAAACCTTTCAGGTCGTTCCAGAAAGCTTACAAATTAATATCGCATCAGCACATTAAAGATACATAACACTTCTGGATATGTTTAAAATTTATATAAATATGTTTAAATCAGTACCTTTTACAAATGGAACCAAGTTTTAAAAAGTGAGCCGAGGTGGGTTTTTTTAAACTTGCTGATTTCTTTACGTTGTCAACGTTTTTTGGTAGATCGAATTTACAGCAGATATAAGTAGTTATTGTGTACCTATGTGTTATTTGCATACTCCCTGTCGAGATATGGATATTGTATAAATGCCTACTCCATTTTCTAGTCTGCATTGTGTGTTTCCTTTCCAATCACTTTATTTTATGGTGTATTGAAAGATTGAAATGATTTAAAAAACAATCGTACTATTGTTGAAGGGTAGATAAATAATATCTTTAAAAAGTAGAATAATTGAACAGTGCTAGCTTCTTGAAATTATATATGATATCCCATTACTAACAATATATAGATACGATATCAATTTCATTCTAATTTCATTTTGCTAATGTGAAAAGTCTTGAATAGATCTATCTTACAAATCGACATTCGTACTTTAAATCTCATAATATTGTGACACTGGTTTTTTTTGTGTATAAGTTTAAGTGTTTTTATATAACCCTTGATAACACTATAATGGGCTAGAATTATTGTATTTTATATTGAAATTTCAGGGTTTCGTGATAATAAATAAATAAATTTAAATAAAATAGATTTCGGATTTCTAAAGCGATCCATTTGTAAAGGTAGATTCCTCAACCGATATCGTAGGAAGAAGTTTCTGACTCTCATTACATTATATCACGTAATCATTTGTCAATGTATTTGTATAATACCAGATAATGGCAGTCGTGTTGTATATATGTGCTGTCACATCATTATGTACAAACAACTAATTCAACATTTTCTCCTTATACTCGTATTTTACAGTTTTTAACGTATTCTTGGCCTTATGCTACTCTAGTGCTGAATCTGCCTGCCCAGTGTGGGGAAGATCAACTCATGCCAAGAAGGTGGACCCAGCACTCAACTCATGCTGTCGACTTATCACTGGATGCCTCCAATCAACACCAACGGAGAGTCTCTACACCTTAGCTGCTATAGCCCACCCAGATGTACGTCGACAAGTGACCAGCATGCAAGAGCGTGAGCGTCAGACCACTGATATGAAGCACCCCATGTTCAACCAGACTGCTGCACCCAAACGCCTTAGATCCAGAGGAAGCTTCCTAAGCAAAGTTCATCCTCTTGGGACAGTCTCCAAGGAAGCGGAGAGACTCACCCTGTGGAAAGAGAGATCTCCAAATTCACCAGCTATGGGACTGCAACCCAGTGAGCAGTTACCACCTGGAGCTGATTCCACATGGCCTGAGTGGCGGTGTCTCAACAGACTAAGTTCAGGGGTCGGAAGGTGCAAGGTCGCTTTGCAGAAATGGGCATACCTACCAGAAGGACTAAACACTACCTGCGAGTGTGGAACGGTTCCACAGACTATGGAACACCTGTTGGTCTGTCCACAGATGGGGCAACATTGCACACATGAGGACCTAGCTGAATTCAACGATTCAGCGCTTGGACACGCTAAGAAGAAGAACGTATTCTGACCGTGTATACACGTAAACCGTCAGATTATGTATGTGCAATTACGTATAATAGAGAGATTGCGATGTTCCAAACGCAGAACGTGGAACGTACGTTAATACGGTGTTAAATATTGCTAGTCTCGGTTCCAAACTGTATTGTGCTCATTCGTCATGAAGGAGAACAAGTCAGCAAGAAAAAAAGACTATAATATTTGATCTAATCTAATCTAGGTCGATAGAGGGCATAGTGATTGAAAAAATAACAGTAAGCTGAGTCATGCCTAATTCAAACAGGCCGCTTTTGATTTTGACTTAACATGCTGATTAAACTTAATTGTTTTTTTGTGCTCCCCAAATATTATAGTTGCCCAAAAACATATATTTTGGTAGATTAAAGATCACTACATCCATACATCATGACTTTACTTTCAAAATGAGACTTTTTCGTCCTGAAAATTGGGCGCGTTGCATGGACTTAGACATGAGGTAAAATCAGCATATTTCAATGTAATATCTGCGTTTTATTCTACGTTGGAATCCAAAATGGAAAATCGCAATGTCATTTTTTGTACGCAAAGTATCACACACATTTCAATGGGCAATCTCTGCGTATGAATATTGCGTTTAAATTTAGTCCATTTTAACACATCGCTGTACCTTTATTATAATGATTTGTTACCTACGAAAAGGATCCTAATAATAATTAGACTTTCCTTCGTATGTTCATTATCTTTGACTGTCTTTAACATATTGTGAAATGGACAAATTTTGTGCATTTTCAACGATGTATCTACGTCGATTTCGCACGTGGAATATCTTCAAAAATAGCTAAATACGTGACCTCGCTTCGAGAGTGGTTTTGAATAGATCAACGTACGTCCGATGTCTACGTTTGGAACTCGCAATGTCTCTATTACGTGATGATGTAGATGTGCTCAAACAGGACACTAAACTGGATGCATCTGACATCAGTGGCATGTCAGTTAGAAGATAATAGGGCTATTCAAAGAAAACCCTTTATCTCTGCACCCGGGCTTCGGCGTTATTCGCCGCAGAAGTGATGACGTAACAGGATTAACTACCATAGCAAAATATTGAATAATTCGCCGTAGAAGTGACGTAATAAGAGGATTATCTAACAATAGATGAATACAATTTTTGTATATATCGCCCTTCATTACAACTTTCATTATCTAAATCAATATATTATTGAAAAAAACCACTTTGATGTTTTGCAAAAGTTAATTCTACAAATCACATACTTTGGAAACTTTTTACAAAACGTTTTACAAATGTGTTGTTGTTTCAGCCCTCTTTACAACATAACTCAAGAGCCACAGGACCTACAAAAGTATATCTGTGAAATCTGAATTATTTACACACACGATGAAATGATCAATGCGATTTTGCCAAAACTCACTACCATTCGCAAGATGCTGTGAACTACCAAATCGCAACAGTTTAAAATAGTTGCTAACCTTAAGCTTTGTGTACCACTCATATTTGTTGGGCTTCTCCTATTGTATTTGTTCATCAAATCCGTTTGGAGAGTTAAACCTCCATCGGTTTCAGGTTGTAGTTCATTAGCGTTGTTGCGGCTCCCGTATGCATATGCACCGTAGATTTTGATGAATAGACTTACGGTTAAAAGTCAATCAGCCGTAAAATTTAAAGTAGCTCCACGTGCGTGACGCACCACGAATGCAGGCTGATATCAATCAATAAATCCTACCGTGAAGTCTTTAATGCGACCCTGAAAGTTGTACCTCATACATCAATTAAAGAGCTGGGTGGGTGCTGTCCACTATATCTGTTAGGTTTCAATGTTTGATAGACACCGATGTTTGAATTGGTCTAACGTCCTCATTGCCCATAATAATTTTTTAAATGTTGGATTCGGGCGAGTTTTTATAAAATAGGGTATTTTGGTGATAGTGATCAAAATTGATACATTGATTTCACCCAGTCAAGACGTGTTTCACACGTTGCTCCCATCTAATGGGAAAATCAATGTAGTGGTAAACTTAAGCTTATTGACTTGCATTGCCAATGCCTGTATAGTATAACCAGTGTGTGTAGTATATAGTAATATGTAAGTACTATCTAGTACAACCTTGTATTTTAATTTTACTTTATCATACCACTGGTTTGTGTAATATACTGTGTCTGTATTTTATCAAATATGGCTTAATCTAACATTGCCAATGTCTGTATATATAACCAATGTGTAGTATTATAATTATGTAAGTACTGCTAGCACAACCTTGTATTTTATATTCATGTTTATCATACCACTGGTTGTGTAGTATATATTGCGTTTGTATTCATCAAATATCATGGCTGGTTCTAACATACTGCCAAATGTGGATGAATTTCTAGATAAGATGATGTCAAGTACCAAATACAAAGAGTTTCTAAAGAGTGTAATTACTGAAGTTATTGATGATAAAATTGTCCAACGTATCGAGAAATGTGAAAGTGACCTGTTTGATCTTTCTAATAAAGTAGAAGCTCTGGAAATTGCCAAGGAAGAGAGTAGCGTAGATAAAGAAGATCTATCTCAACAATTTACAAATGTAGATAAACTTAACTCAATGATATTCAGCAATATAGTAGACGTAATAGTCTCAGGGTGACAGGCATTCCTGAACACCTTAAAGAATGTACTGACACAATTGTAAAAGACCTGGCAAAAGAAAAACTAGGTATCACCATAAACGACAGTGATGTTGACAGAAGTCATAGAGTCGGTAAAATGAATGAAGAAAAACAAGACGGTAGTAAGAAACATAGAGCAATCTTGGTCAAATTTACCAGTTACAGGTCAAGAAACAAGGTTATCAAGGCTAGAAGCAAATTAAAAGGCTCTGGCATTACTATACATGAAGATCTAACTAAGCAAAATCAAATCTTGCTCTCCAAGACAGGTAAACATCCAGGTGTTGTCGCCGCATGGAGCATTGATGGACGCATCTTTGCATCAGTTCCAAGTTCAGCTCCAGGTAAAACTCAGACAATAATTATAAGAGATGACAATGACTTCAAGAAAATCCCCAAAGTCGATGAAGACATTGTTGCTAGTCTTAAACTAGCTAGGTTAAACTCTAAGTCTGATAAACCTCGTGTAGCTTCACCTAAGCATACAATGCAAACAAGAAATAGGGCGGGTAGCTTAAAGTAATTTAAGTCCATGTTCACTATCACCCCAGGCTCATGATTATGGGCCCAATGTATCAGGTGTAAATGTTTTCTCTGGTATGTCTGATACATGTATTTTTATGTTTGCTTAATTGTATGATACCTCTCAGTTATACTTACATGGATCAACCATTTCTTCCATACTGATGATATATGATGTATATTTCTTCAAATTCAATGTATGTTGCTATAATAATATCATGAATTAGTATTGTTCCAAAAAGCATGTTCTATGACATAATTATACATTATGATTGATATGAATCCATGTTGATTCCATTATGATCTCAATGATGTTTTTACTAATTGCAAAATTCAATCTATATGAAATGTCATGATACAAGAATTCATGTTTGTCCAAAAAAAGGTATCTTTTTTGTTATATGATATGTTATATGATATTTGTATCTTCAAATACATGCATGTTGATTCAATGTGTCTGACATATGAATCCAAATTGATTCCATCGTGGTATCTTTGATTCTTCAATTTAGTGTATGTTGTTATATTCTTTAAAACTGATGTATGAATATATGTTGGTTCCAAAAAGTATGTTGTATTTATTTAAATCCATGTTCACTATCACCACAGGTTCATAATTATGGGCCCGATGTATCAGGTGTAAATGTTTTCTCTGGTATGTCTGATACATGGATTTTTTATGTTTTCTATGCATGATACCTCTCAGTTATACTTATATGGATCAACCATTTCTTCCATACTGATGATACATGATGTACATGTATATTTCTTCAAATTCAATGTTTGTTGCTATAAATAATATCATGAAATAGCAATTTTATTGCTCTAAATAAGCATGTTCTGTGACAAAATTATACAATATGATTGATATGAGTCCATGTTGATTCCATAAATGGTGTTCTCACTGATGTTTCTACTAATTGCCGTATGATGTTATAATACAGTACAATTGTGCCCGGTGTATATAATCATCGTGTTGGTTAAAGATGATATGTTATATGTACAATTCTTGTACATTATTTTATGCAATGTACTTGATCATGCAAATCCATGTTCATAGTCATCAAATGATATCTTTGTTGATTAGTTGTTGACTTTATACAATTCACGACATGAATATATGTTGGTTCCAAAAAGTATGTTGTATTTAATTAAATCCATGTTCACTATCACCACAGGTTCATGATTATGGGCCCGATGTATCAGGTGTAAATGGTTTCTCTGGTATGTCTGATACATGCATTTTTTATGTTTGCTATGCGACCTCTCAGTTATACTTATATGGATCAACCATTTCTTCCATACTGATGATTTATGATGTATATTTCTACAAATTCAATGTATGTTGCTATAAATAATATCATGAAATAGCAATTTTTATTGTTCTGTGACAAAATTATTCAATATGATTGATATGAGTCCATGTTGATTCCATATGGTGTTCTCACTGATGTTTCTACTAATTGCCGTATGATGTTATAATACAGTACAATTGTGCCCAATGTATAAATCATCGTGTTGGTTAAAAATGATATGTTATATAATTATACAATTCTTGTACATTATTATATGCAATGTACTTGATCAGGTAAATCCATATTCATTCCATCAAATGATGTCTTTGCTGATTCGTTGTTGAATTTATACAATTCACGACTCTGTTGTATACCTGGTGTATGAATAATATCATATGATATGTATGCTGTATCTTTACAAATTCAATCTATATAAAATGTCATGATACAAGAATTCATGTTGCTCCTAAAAAGGTATCTTTTTTTTGTTATATGATAGTTGTATCTTCAAATCCATGCATGTTGATTCATTGGGTCTGATATATGAATTCAAAAAATTATGTTGTATCTATAAATCCCATGTATCTATAAATCCCGTGTATGTTACTTTACTAAGGCCTATATAAGAATAATGTTGATACATACCCTACATCCAGTGTGTTAAAATATGAATCATGGATTGATTGTTGGTTCCACATTGATAACTTTGTTAAACATGCATTTACAATTCTTGATGTATCTGCAGTTTCATGTTAATACACACATTGTGCCTGATTCATGTTCTTTGGTGTTATATGATAACTATGTTGTATCTTAAAATGTATGCATTTGATACAATATGCCATAAAT